>NC_092342.1:287427500-287727500 GCF_046630445.1 Rutidosis leptorrhynchoides | reverse complement strand
GCAACCTTTTCTTATTAGTTTTTGTGCCTTCAAATTACTAATAAGATGTAGCTTCGTGTTGCCCTTTTCTCCGTACACCATTAAGGGTTTTCCTTTTTCTCGTATAATGCGAATTGCATTTTTGTAACAAACAATCTCTGCTTTCACTTCTTTCAACCAGTCCATACCGATTATCACATCAAAACTCCCTAACTCTACTGGTATCAAGTCAATCTTAAATATTTCGCTAACCAGTTTAATTTCTCGATTCCGACATATATTATCTGCTGAAATTAATTTACCATTTGCTAATTCGAGTAAAAATTTACTATCCAAAGGCGTCAATGGACAACTTAATTTAGCACAAAAATCTCTACTCATATAGCTTCTATCCGCACCCGAATCAAATAAAACGTAAGCAGATTTATTGTCAATAAGAAACGTACCCGTAACAAGCTCCGGGTCTTCCTGTGCCTCTGCCGCATTAATATTGAAAACTCTTCCGCGGCCTTGTCCATTCGTGTTCTCCTGGTTCGGGCAATTTCCAATAATGTGGCCCGGTTTTCCACATTTATAACAAACTACATTGGCATAACTTGCTCCGACACTACTTGCTCCGCCATTACTCGTTCCGACACCATTTGTTCCTTTCGTTCTATTAACCCCTGGTCCGTAGACCTCACACTTCGCCGCGCTATGACCATTTCTTTTACACTTGTTGCAAAATTTGGTGCAGAACCCCGAGTGATTCTTTTCACACCTTTGGCATAGCTGCTTCTGATTGTTGTTGTTGTTGCGGTTATTATTGTTGTTGGGATGATTGTTGTAGTTGTTGTTGTTGTTGTTGTTGTTGTTGTTGTTGTTGTTGTTGTTGGGCCATTTGTTGTAGTTGCGATTGATGTTGCGATTGTTGGAATAATTGTTGCGATTATTGTTGTAATTGCTGTTGTTGTTGTATTGGTGATTCTTATCACCGTTTTCCTCCCACTTTCTTTTGACTTGCTTCACATTGGCCTCTTCAGCAGTCTGTTCTTTAATTCTTTCTTCAATCTGGTTCACTAGTTTGTGAGCCATTCTACATGCCTGTTGTATGGAGGCGGGCTCGTGTGAACTTATATCTTCTTGGATTCTTTCCGGTAATCCTTTCACAAACGCGTCAATCTTATCTTCCTCATCTTCGAATGCTCCCGGACACAATAGGCACAATTCTGTGAATCGTCTTTCATACGTGGTAATATCAAATCCTTGGGTTCGTAACCCTCTAAGTTCTGTCTTGAGCTTATTGACCTCGGTTCTGGGACGGTACTTCTCGTTCATCAAGTGCTTGAATGCTGACCACGGTAGTGCGTACGCATCGTCTTGTCCCACTTGCTCTAGATAGGTATTCCACCATGTTAATGCAGAACCTATGAAGGTATGCGTAGCGTACTTCACTTTGTCCTCTTCAGTACACTTACTTATGGCAAACACCGATTCGACCTTCTCGGTCCACCGTTTCAATCCGATCGGTCCTTCGGTTCCATCAAATTCCAACGGTTTGCAGGCAGTGAATTCTTTGTAGGTGCATCCTACACGATTTCCTGTACTGCTAGATCCAAGGTTATTGTTGGTATGTAGCGCAGCCTGTACTGCGGCTATGTTTGAAGCTAGAAAAGTACGGAATTCCTCTTCATTCATATTCACGGTGTGTCGAGTAGTCGGTGCCATTTCCTTCAAAATAGTCAAATGGAACAAGTTAATCATACAGAATATTAAGAGTAGTTAATAGTATTTCGTAGCATAATATGAACTCATTTATAAAAGCTTTTTCTTCATATTAGCGTTTTATAAGTTTAAATTCGGGTAGTACCTACCCGTTAAGTTCATACTTAGTAGCTAATATACAATTCAACTACTACAATTCTATATGAAAAACTGATTATAATAATATTTCGCGTTCAAACTTTTATACAATATTTTACAAACTTACAATACCGCTTATTTTACATAAAGCATGAAATATAGCACACAATAACTTTGATACAAGATAGTTGTGAAGATAATTCTAGCTAGTACACAAGTCGTTCAGCAAAGGCAATAAAGACACGTAATTCATACGTCCAGAAACAAGTCATGCATTCTGGTTTTACTAGGATTACTTCCCATCCTTGGTCTTGTGGAACATAACCGTTATGGCCATTGATAAGACAGCGTGTTGTAACGTCGTCAAAGGGACGAGGGTTACGTAATGTCCAACAGTCCCGTAACAATCTAAAAACCTCATTTCTTACCCCAATTACCGACTCCGTCACTTGTGGAAACGTTTTGTTTAATAGTTGTAGCCCGATGTTCTTGTTCTCACTTTGGTGAGAAGCGAACATTACTAATCCGTAAGCATAACATGCTTCTTTATGTTGCATGTTAGCCGATTTTTCTAAATCACGAAGTCCAATATTCGGATATATTGAGTCAAAATAATTTCTTAACCCGTTGCGTAAAATAGCATTTGGGTTCCCCGCAATATATGCGTCAAAGTAAACACATCGTAACTTATGGGTTTCCCAATGTGATATCCCCCATCTTTCAAACGAAAGTCTCTTATAAACCAAGACATTCTTGGAACGTTCTTCGAATGTCTTACAAACTGATCTCGCCTTAAATAGTTCTGCCGAGGAATTCTGACCGACTCTAGACAAGATTTCATCAATCATGTCTCCGGGTAGGTCTCTTAAAATATTGGGTTGTCTATCCATTTTGTGTTTTTAAACTGTAAAATAGACAAGAGTTAGATTCATAAAAAAATACTTATTAATACAAGCAATTTTTACATATATCATAAAGCATAAGCACACTATATTACATATATTACACCACACGAATACAACTATCTTATTCCGACTCGCTCGTTTCTTCTTCTTCGGTTTTGGTTCGTTTTGCCAGGTTTCTAGGGATATATGATGTTCCCCTAATACGAGCCGTAATTTTCCACATTGGTTTAGAAAAACCTGGTGGTTTAGAGGTTCCCGGGTCATTGTTACAACTTAAGGACTTCGGGGGTTGACGATACATATAAAGTTCATCGGGGTTGGAATTAGATTTCTCTATTTTTATGCCCTTTCCCTTATTATTTTCTTTTGCCTTTTTAAATTCAGTTGGGGTAATTTCTATAACATCATCGGAATTCTCGTCGGAATCCGATTCATCGGAGAATTGGTAATCCTCCCAATATTTTGCTTCCTTGGCGGAAACACCATTGACCATAATTAACCTTGGTCGGTTGGTTGAGGATTTTCTTTTACTTAACCGTTTTATTATTTCCCCCACCGGTTCTATTTCTTCATCCGGTTCCGATTCTTCTTCCGGTTCCGATTCTTCTTCCGGTTCCGACTCTTCTCCCGGTTCCTCTTCGGGAACTTGTGAATCAGTCCACGAATCATTCCAATTTACATTTGACTCTTCATTATTATTAGGTGAGTCAATAGGACTTGTTCTAGAGGTAGACATCTATCACATAATATCAAACGCGTTAAGAGATTAATATATCACATAATATTCACATGTTAAAAATATATAGTTTCCAACAAAATTTGTTAAGCAATCATTTTTCAAGTAAACACGGTCGAAGTCCAGACTCACTAATGCATCCTAACAAACTCGATAAGACACACTAATGCAAAATTCTGGTTCTCTAAGACCAACGCTCGGATACCAACTGAAATGTCCCATTCTTATTGATTAAAAACGTTCCATATTAATTGATTTCGTTGCGAGGTTTTGACCTCTATATGAGACGTTTTTCAAAGACTGCATTCATTTTTAAAACAAACCATAACCTTTATTTCATAAATAAAGGTTTAAAAAGCTTTACGTAGATTATCAAATAATGATAATCTAAAATATCCTGTTTACACACGACCATTACATAATGGTTTACAATACAAATATGTTACATCGAAATCAGTTTCTTGAATGCAGTTTTTACACAATATCATACAAACATGGACTCCAAATCTTGTCCTTATTTTAGTATGCAACAGCGGAAGCTCTTAGTATTCACCTGAGAATAAACATGCTTTAAACGTCAACAAAAATGTTGGTGAGTTATAGGTTTAACCTATATATATCAAATCGTAACAATAGACCACAAGATTTCATATTTCAATACACATCCCATACATAGAGATAAAAATCATTCATATGGTGAACACCTGGTAACCGACATTAACAAGATGCATATATAAGAATATCCCCATCATTCCGGGACACCCTTCGGATATGATATAAATTTCGAAGTACTAAAGCATCCGGTACTTTGGATGGGGCTTGTTAGGCCCAATAGATCTATCTTTACGATTCGCGTCAATTAGGGTGTCTGTTCCATAATTCTTAGATTAGCAGACTTAATAAAAAGGGGCATATTCAATTTCGATAATTCAACCATAGAATGTAGTTTCACGTACTTGTGTCTATTTTGTAAATCATTTATAAAACCTGCATGTATTCTCATCCTAAAAATATTAGATTTTAAAAGTGGGACTATAACTCACTTTCACAGATTTTTACTTCGTCGAGAAGTAAGACTTGGCCACTGGTTGATTCATGAACCTATAACAATATATACATATATATCAAAGTATGTTTAAAATATATTTACAACACTTTTAATATATTTTGATGTTTTAAGTTTATTAAGTCAGCTGTCCTCGTTAGTAACCTACAACTAGTTGTCCACAGTTAGATGTACAGAAATAAATCGATAAATATTATCTTGAATCAATCCACGACCCAGTGTATACGTATCTCAGTATTGATCACAACTCAAACTATATATATTTTGGAATCAACCTCAACCCTGTATAGCTAACTCCAACATTCACATATAGAGTGTCTATGGTTGTTCCGAAATATATATAGATGTGTCGACATGATAGGTCGAAACATTGTATACGTGTCTATGGTATCTCAAGATTACATAATATACAATACAAGTTGATTAAGTTATGGTTGGAATAGATTTGTTACCAATTTTCACGTAGCTAAAATGAGAAAAATTATCCAATCTTGTTTTACCCATAACTTCTTCATTTTAAATCCGTTTTGAGTGAATCAAATTGCTATGGTTTCATATTGAACTCTATTTTATGAATCTAAACAGAAAAAGTATAGGTTTATGGTCGGAAAAATAAGTTACAAGTCGTTTTTGTAAAGGTAGTCATTTCAGTCGAAAGAACGACGTCTAGATGACCATTTTAGAAAACATACTTCCACTTTGAGTTTAACCATAATTTTTGGATATAGTTCCATGTTCATAATAAAAATCATTTTCTCAGAATAACAACTTTTAAATCAAAGTTTATCATAGTTTTTAATTAACTAACCCAAAACAGCCCGCGGTGTTACTACGACGGCGTAAATCCGGTTTTACGATGTTTTTCGTGTTTCCAGGTTTTAAATCATTAAGTTAGCATATCATATAGATATAGAACATGTGTTTAGTTGATTTTAAAAGTCAAGTTAGAAGGATTAATTTTTATTTGCGAACAAGTTTAGAATTAACTAAACTATGTTCTAGTGATTACAAGTTTAAACCTTCGAATAAGATAGCTTTATATGTATGAATCGGATGATGTTATGAACATCATTACTACCTTAAGTTCCTTGGATAAACCTACTGGAAAAGAAAAAAATGGATCTAGCTTCAACGGATCCTTGGATGGCTCGAAGTTCTTGAAGCAGAATCATGACACGAAAAAAAGTTCAAGTAAGATCATCACTTGAAATAAGATTGTTATAGTTATAGAAATTGAACCAAAGTTTGAATATGATTATTACCTTGTATTAGAATGATAACCTACTGTAAGAAACAAAGATTTCTTGAGGTTGGATGATCACCTTACAAGATTGGAAGTGAGCTAGCAAACTTGAAAGTATTCTTGATTTTATGTAACTAGAACTTGTAGAATATATGAAGAACACTTAGAACTTGAAGATTGAACTTGAGAGAGATCAATTAGATGAAGAAAATTGAAGAATGAAAGTGTTTGTAGGTGTTTTTGGTCGTTGGTGTATGGATTAGATATAAAGGATATGTAATTTTGTTTTCATGTAAATAAGTCATGAATGATTACTCATATTTTTGTAATTTTATGAGATATTTCATGCTAGTTGCCAAATGATGGTTCCCACATGTGTTAGGTGACTCACATGGGCTGCTAAGAGCTGATCATTGAAGTGTATATACCAATAGTACATACATCTAAAAGTTGTGTATTGTACGAGTACGAATACGGTTGCATACGAGTAGAATTGTTGATGAAACTGAACGAGGATGTAATTGTAAGCATTTTTGTTAAGTAGAAGTATTTTGATAAGTGTATTGAAGTCTTCCAAAAGTGTATGAATACATATTAAAACACTACATGTATATACATTTTAACTGAGTCGTTAAGTCATCGTTAGTCGTTACATGTAAATGTTGTTTTGAAACCTTTAGGTTAACGATCTTGTTGAATGTTGTTAACCCATTGTTTATTATAACAAATGAGATGTTAAATTGTTATATTATCATGATATTATGATATATAATATATCTCAGTATGATGTATATACAGTTAAATGTCGTTACAACGATAATCGTTACATATATGTCTCGTTTCGAAATCATTAAGTTAGTAGTCTTATTTTTACATATGTATTTCATTGTTAATACACTTAATAATATATTTACTTATCATTTAACATAATTAACCAAGTGTATCAATATCTTAATATGATTCATATGTACCTAGTAAGACGTTGTTATAACGATAATCGTTATATATATCGTTTTCGAGTTTCTTAAATTAATAGTCTCATTTTTATGTATATAACTCATTGTTAAAATACCTAATGAGATGCATACTTATAATAAAAACATGTTAACTATATATATAACCATATATATGTCATCGTATAGTTTTTACAAGTTTTAACGTTCGTGAATCACCGGTCAACTTGGGTGGTCAATTGTCTATATGAAACATATTTCAATTAATCAAGTCTTAACAAGTTTGATTGCTTAACATGTTGGAAACATTTAATCATGTAAATATCAATCTCAATTAATATATATAAACATGGAAAAGTTCGGGTCACTACAATATTCTCCATTATCCCTCTAGGATATTTGATTGATCGATCAGCTAGTTGTATGCTCATTCGTGTTGGTTTCAACTCTTCAAGGCCTAGTTTAACGTATAATGAATAAGGCATTAAGTTAATACTAGCACCTAAGTCTGCTAATGCTCTTATTGAATCAAGACTACCTATTAAACATGGAATTGTGAAACTTCCGGGGTCGGAGAGTTTTTCGGGTATCTTGTTCAATAATACTGCCGAACATGCATCATTCATTGTGACAGCTGAAAGTTCTTCCATTTTCTTTCTGTTTGTGATCAGGTCTTTCAAAAACTTCGCATATCTTGGCATTCCTGAAATTACGTCGATGAAAGGAAGATTGACGTTTATTTGTTTAAACATGTTAAGAAACTTTGACTGTTCGGCCTCGAGTCTTTCTTTTCTTTGTTTGCTCGGGTAAGGAAGCGGTGGTTGATATGGTTTAACGTATGGTTTATGTCGTACTGAACCTTCTGGGATTTCAGCTTGTTGTTCATTGGCTTTCTCAACTACTGGTTTTGTCGCCTTCTCTGGTTCTGGTTATGGTGGTGGAACAGGATAATCGGAAATGACTGGTATAACAGGTGGCGTAAGCGTCAAACCACTTCGGGTGGTAATTGCTTTGGCTGCTTCATTTTGAGGGTTGTTATTTATGTCGCTCGGTAAACTCCCTGGCTTTCTTTCACCAATTAACCTTGCTAGGTTACTTACTTCTTGTTCCAAGTTTTGGATAGAAGCTTGTTGGTGTCTGAATGATTGCGAGTTTTGTTCATTAGTTTGTTTTTGAGATGCAACAAACTGTGCTTGGGATTCCATGAGCTTTGTCATCATTTCCTCCAGGTTTGGCTTTTTCTCGTCGGTTTGTGGTGGCTTATTAAGAAAATCGGGTCTTTGCTGATTGCTAGGACCTTGTTGGTTATACGAGTTATTGTTGGGCCCATTTGGATTATATAGGGTGTTGTAAGGTCGGTTGAAATTATTCCTTGGCGGTTGATAATTATTTTGATAATTATTTCTCGACCTTTGGTTCATGTAGGAAACATTCTCACATTGTTCCATCGTCTGCTCAACACTGAAACAATCTTTCATCAAATGTGGTCCCCCACACAGCTCACAACTGATTCGTATTGCGTGAATATCTTTAGTCTTCTTTTCTATTCGTCTCTCAAAAGCATCTAACTTTGCAGAAATAGAATCGAGGTCATGGCTAGAATCGGCTCTAGCCGCTTTAGATGAACGAAACATTTTTTTTTCTTGATGCCACTCATGTGAGTGGGAGGCTGTGTTATCAATAATCTTGTGAGCTTCGGTAGCGGTTTTCTTCATGATGGAACCACCAGCTGCTGTGTTGATGTCCTTCCGTGTAGCGACGTCGACACCTTGGTAGAATAATTGTACTATTTGATAAGTGTCTAAACCATGTTGAGGACATCCTCTCAACAACTTTCCGAATCTTGTCCACGCCTCATATAATGTTTCATTTGGCTTTTGCGCGAACGTAACAATTTCTCCTTGAATTCTCACAGCTTTAGATGCCGGAAAGAATCTTTTAAGAAATTTCTCAACTAAAACATCCCATGTGTCAATCGCTCCTTCAGGTAACGATTCTAACCAATCTTTGGCTTCTCCCTTTAAAGTCCAGGGAAACAACATGAAATAGATCTGTTCATCCTCAACTTCTTAGATTTTAAATAGAGTACAGATCCTATTAAAGGTTCGAAGATGTTCGTTTGGATCTTCTTTTGCCGTACTACTAAATTGGCATTGATTAGTTACCATGTGTAGGATTTGTCCTTTGATTTCATAATCTGACGCATTAATATCTGGTTAAGTAATGGCATGACCTTGGCCAGTGCGTGTGGCTCTCATTCGATCTTTCATACTTAGAGGTTTCTGATTTTTCATGATTGAATTTGTTGAATCTGAATCACTAGAGGATTCTGATTTAATAGTTTCTTCCTCGACAATCTCTGATTGAATGATTGGTGGTTCAGGAGGAAATATTAGTGGTTCAGGATATCTGAATTGTCCTTGAATATCCTCCGAGTCCTCAATTGTGAAGTTGGTTTCAAAAATTGGATTATCGAAAATTTGAGTTGGAGTACTTGTTCGACTAGATGATGATTCTAAAGAAAAATCAATGGTAACAATATTGGCTAGATGTCTTGATCGAGTTACAGGTGGTGAACGTATAAAAGGTGGTGAACGTCTTGCTCGGTGCATTCACTGAATATCCTATTAGTTATAAAGATAAAAATTATATAAGTTATCAAATTAATAGACTTTTCTGATTTTGCCCACGTTTCGAATAGCCAATAGATGCAGCAGGTAGCCGGGACCCTTTAAATCGGAAATCCACAACTCGCAACTAACAAATCCAACTATTACTACGAACCAGAAAATTTTGGATGTCTATCAATTTAACCGCTTAAAATAATTTTTCGTCGAAATTTAAAAAAAATAAAGAAAATTCTATGTCCTAAAAACTAGAGCGTATTAATGAAAAAGAAAAAGCGCGTCGAAAAACAAAAGAACTAAAGTTTTACGTCTAAAGCTTAGCGTCGAAAAATCTTAAAACTAAAAGTTGCGACTAAAGGTCTAAAGGTAATAAAACTTATAATGCAATTCTAAAGGAAAAACGGCAATTACTTAAAAGGCACTAAAATCTATAAACTTGAAATGGCGTCGCAAAATTCTAAAGCGCCTAAATTCTAAATCTAAAGAAAAAGCACTTAAGGGATTTTACGGCAAAACTAAAAATCTAAATCTAAACTAAGGCAAATAATAGTGAGGAAAAATACTCTTAGTGAATTTAATTTTTATGTTAGAAAATTACTAAGTCAATAAATTATTATTTTTATTTTTTTCAAACCGTGACACCAAATTCAAAATATTCTAAAACTCGATTTTCAAACCATAAATATTTGCTTTTTTTTTCTTTTTTTTTTCTTTTTTTTTCTAAACTATTACTATTCTAACAACAAAAAGGAATTTGGTACTGTAATTGTGAATTATCGTTACCTAAAAATTATGTATATTACAAATCATAACTTAATTACTTAAATATCTAAAATAACCAGTAAAGACACAAATAGTATCCCCGGCAGCGGCGCCAAAAACTTGATGTGTTCGTAATGGTATATATTTTTAACCTACAAGTTTTATTATTATTTTATTTACGGACTAAACCTAAATTTTAACTACAACACAATAGGCAAGTATACCTAATCGTATGGTAATATAGTTAGGGTAAAGTCCGGGAGGTCGATCCATGGACACTTTTATTGGGTGCTCTACAAGGGTTAACTAGGTAAATTAAGTAACTAAATTAGAGTTAGTAATATATATTAATTTTAGGTAGCTTTGGGGGATTTACCGTTTAACAACCGGTTTGTATTTTTGGCTTTTCTTTTTAATCAAACAACAAGACAGTAAATTTAAACTAGATTGTAGCAATAAAGTAAATAAAAATTGTTGCGGTAAATAAAAGTAACTTTAACTAAACGAGATGAAAATACAATAAAAAGAGTATTATGCTTATTTAACTTCCGTAGTTATGATGTTTGACTTTTACTTTTTACTTTTTACCCCGGGTTAATTTTCCTTTGTACCCGTAGAATATTTAATATGTTCACCTGGAGTTGTCCAGCGCAGTCCTATAACTACAAGAATCAAATGCGAGTGTCCTCATCATTTTATCTTGTAACCACAGTTAAATATTCTAACTAATTATTATTTAGATGGTTTGACGCGGTTGTCACGTATGTCAATAATTACACCAGTTGTCACTGTATGTAACCTACCTTAATTTTAACTAGTCTTTTAACCGTTAATCCATTCACGCGTCCGTTTCAATGAATAACTCTCTATATATAAATAATCCGTCTTCCGTGTCCGGTCAACGTATGTGATTATTTACATATATAGCAAGTTATAGGTAATGGTAATTTAACAAGTTGTCACTTAATTATTTACCACATCCATTAATAGTCAAAATCCCAATTACCCTTAAGGTCGTTCTTTATTTAAATATTAACCGTTGTACAAATTAAATTAACTCATTTCCTATTTTTAGTCAAACATCATAACTTCTTGAGTTAAATAAGCATAATATTAATTTAGCTACTAAACATGGTAGAAAAATAAATAAAACTTACACAAAAGTTCTTCGCTTCCATTAATTCAACGCGGTAGAAAACTTCAAATTCAACACCCGTACAATACTTGAATATAACAATATTCGAAACCTTCACCCTTTGTACTATGGAGTAAATAATAAACTTCTAAATATTACTATTACGGAGTATTACAATTTGACTTGTGTACTCGGTCTCTCTCCCGTCTCTCAAAAACTGATCAGAGAGTCAGTTTATATTACTCCGTATTTGATTATGAAGAGACCCAAAATATGACCAACCTTCATCACTACTTGAATTCTTTTGCATATTAAATTGTTAAAGTAGCCACCTTGTTCTGTCTCTCAAATATAAATACCTAGTGTAAATTTATTTCCAAACCCATCATTCCATAATTTAATATTAAAACTCCAAATGCGCATCGATCATTTTGCCCACATCCTTATTTCTTGCAATGCTATTTTACTTTTGCATTGTTTAAATCATAAAAGCAGCCATCCAAAATATTCTATTTGTAGACCATGACCAACCTTCATATTATGATATTATTTAAATCCATAGTGCAAAAATGATCACAAGCAATAATTCCGTCTGAATTCTTTTTGACCTCGCTAAAATGAGAATTTAAAGGGAATGAGCTCGTTTAAGACGAGATTAAGGTGTCTAAGGATTGGGTGCTTCATTATTTTGTACTCTATGCTTGTTGACTTGTACTTTGACGAATGATTTAGATTTCAGCTCAAATCCCTTGTACACTTCACTTCTTTTCTTGTACCTCTTGCACTGTTGCTTGTACCTTTTGGAGTATAAGTTATACGTTGATCATTTTCGACTGTCTTTTTAGTTAGTTTTCCATTTTTAGACTCCATCTTCATTTTTATTTATTTACACAATTACAATAGAAATATAATACAATACATATAAAAACCTATTATTTCGGAGAGATATCGCGACTAGATATATGTTCATTATGAGCAATATCAGAAAGCTAGCAAAAAATTAATAACTTTTCATTTAGAAATGGCGTGATTTCGATGAACGGATGTATTATTATAAACTATTATTTACGGTGATTGTCTATATGTAGAAATCATCAGATGTCGAAAACCTTGGAATTAGATATTCATTTATGGTGTGCCTTTTCAAAAGAATGCGTATCATGTAGAGGTCAAAACCTCACTATGAAATCAATGAATAACGTACCGCGTCAATAGCGATTTTGGCGGGTCGTTACAGTTGGTATCAGAGCTTGAGGTCATAGGGAACCAGAATTTGCATTAGTGTGTTTAACTGGTAATTGTTAGGATGCATTAGTGAGTCTGGACTATGATCGTATCTATTTTTACCGAGTTCTACTTATCATTTCTTGTCGGAAATTACATGCTTATCATTCTTAAGTCTAGGCACGTTTCCTGCATTTATTGCATACATAGTGTACACACGAATTCATATCTTAGCATATCTATTACTGTAAACTTTGCTTGACATCTTTCGAAAATTCCTTCGTGATTTATGGAATTTTGGTATTATATATACATATGTAAATTATGTATTGAAGAGTATCAATCTAAATTCTATAATCTATTTCATATCAAAAATCATCTCTCTAATTATACAAGATGGATCCCGTATCTAGTTCAAATTCCTTAAACTCCGACAGCTATTCCGATATGGATATTCACCTGAACTCCGAAGACAGTTTAACCGGAATGGATAAACAAATCAGCCATCACCTATTCTGGATGAATTGGGAATAGGTTCGTAGCCTACTTAGTCATTGGAGACAAGAAGAAGGTGATACCTTCCATCCACCACATTCCCCTCTTGGCGAAGAACCTGAAGCACTTACCGGCGAACCTGTTCATAATACCATTTTCTCTCTCATCTCCAGAGTATCTTGTCATGATTATATACTATCTAAAATTCTGGATTTTATTCATCCGCTCGTCCGAACCGCTAATCATCCCGGTGTAGTAGAAGTCAACGAGCTTCGCGCTCGGGTAGTGGCTTTGGAGAATATGGTGCAAAGATTACAAGCACTAGCAGCATCACCGGCATCAACAGTACCACCATCATCAACACCAACAGTATCATTACCACCACCAACAACAACATCCGCATCCCAATCTCAACATCACAATCGGTACTTCGAACATCAACGTCATACACACCATAGATACCAAGGAATACCAACAACAATAAACAATGAAGTATTGATTCATAACTTCATCGAAGAAATATTCTGCAGAGAATATGTAGTTTCTAAAAGTTTTAGAGATTACTTATTCTAGTTCTAATTGTAAACCAGATGAGTGAGTGAATACAAATGATGAAATAAAACCCTGATCGAAATGGTGCACGATTTACA
Organism: Rutidosis leptorrhynchoides; assembly: GCF_046630445.1. Lineage (NCBI taxonomy): Eukaryota > Viridiplantae > Streptophyta > Magnoliopsida > Asterales > Asteraceae > Rutidosis > Rutidosis leptorrhynchoides. The sequence continues at coordinate 287,713,883 of NC_092342.1, read as the reverse complement.
AGCTAGATTTGTTTTACCAGCAGCATCAACAGTACCGTCAGCATCACCAGCACCGTCAGTACCATCAGCATCGTCAGCATCAGCAGCATCTACGACACCACAAGCTCCGCCAGATCCATAATCACCGCAAACATCATCACTAATCAACAATGCGTATATCGTATCAAAGAGTTATGAAGTATTAACTCATTCCCTCTGAAGAAATTATATGTATATATATATGAATTTTGAGATCAAAATAAATCTTTTCGTACTAAGCTATTACGTGTGAATCTTAACTAGTAGGTACTACTCGGTTAGTTCATATTACTGATATGCTATGATGTACATCCTTCGTTAACCACAATCTCTGTTTCAACTCAATGAATTCCATTTCATAATAAACTAAGTATATTATTCAATTATATATTTGATTTTATACTTTCATCTTCGATATACTTGAAACTTTCCAGAAAACATCATTCGTGTCTTGCGAAGTTAGCAAGAGTTCCATGAGCACCAACATGATTCACTGAGGAAATATCAATAAAACTGAGTAACGAAGTATTGATTACATTAGTGAAATACTCCGCGAAGATTATGAAATCTTTAATGTTTTAGAGATTATTCATTTCTAATCCATCCGAAAATCAAATGAGCTTAATATGATATTAACTCAATAAATCTGTATTACATCTGAAGAAAATATACATACATATATTTTCATAAAGACTGTAATAATATTCTCTGGTACAAAATATTACTTGTGAAACTTTTAACGGGTAAGTAATACCCGAAAGATATATAAATTCATAATTAATATGTTACATTCTTCGATTCTGATTCAACAAATCATCAACTATACTTACTACTTTCACAACGATATACATTAAATCAAAACAACCATTTGCATCCAAATTTGATTACATATTCTGCTTTTGAAAAATCAGAATCCAAGCCAAGATTTAACAGAAAACATCACTCTTAGATTCTTACATCTTTCAAATTCCATACTTTGAATTCAAAACTGTACTAGAACATCATATGTATACATATAACATTCATCTCTTAGAATTATGAGCTTTCATTCTGAAAATCTGAAAAGCAACCAGTCTACGAATCAATACTCTGAATGTTGAAAAAGCTGATGAAGCAGCAAAAACTGTAAACGACCTTAACAGTCAAAAGTTTGACGATAAAGAATAGCGTGTTTGCAAAGCTCAGAAAAAGAGAAAATTTGGTACTGAAAAACGAATTGAGCAAACCATGAAGGAGGCTGTAGACAAATTACAAAGACTAAACCTGCCTTCAAAGAATCCAAATGATTCAGTATCTGCTGAAGTCATTAACGAATACCTTGCTCCTGACTCTAAACCTTTACGGACAAATCTTCTTTATCATCTTTCGATATTAGAAATTCTAAGATATCATCGTATCTTTCATTATAAATATCCTCGATATTTCTAAAGATATTTTCATAACTATTCTTATTTGAAATCATATATCTCTTCGCATTATCTGTATACATCATAAAGGAAAGTGTTTTAGTTTCTAAAATCTAAAAAATTCGAATTTAAAATATGAATGTTTTTGAAGTAGTGTTGGGAACTGAAGCATGAGTTAGTATAATATAATGACACTTGATCAACGTGATTATATTACAGTAAGTCATGCTGAGTTTCTAAATGGAACGTGATGATTCACAGATCATAACGTTATCATGTGCCATGTTACACGACTCTTACATTCTATCTAATATCGAAAACATAATTTTTGATGGTTCTATCGTTTCTCTTGAATTCTGGTCATTTAACCAATTAAAATCGTGTTATTACAATTTCTCTCTTAGAACATTAGTCATGTTCATTCGAAATCCATACCTACGAATTCTGGACCATTACTTGCGAAAAGAAAACAAAAGCATGAAGCTCCGAAATAGAAATGTGAGTATACATCGTAGCAAATAGGAGAGAACATTAACTGTGAATGTCAATGATTATAAAAAGACAGAAGCAGAGACATCGAAATATAAGGGAAGATATAAAATCCAACAAATACCCAGGAATTATAAACTGTATATATCAGTGCATATAGCAATATAAAGACACGAGAGGACTAAAAACACTATAAACCAAGAGTATAGTAGAAGTAAATAGATTCTTCCGGTGGCAGATGAAAAAGAAGAATGACAGATATGAAAGTTAGGAGTATTTCAAGAAGCAGAACTGGATGGAGCATATTGACGGATGCTTTAAAGTAAGAATTGAGAAAGAAAGAATAGAAGGAGTGAGCTGTGGAAATAAGGAAACGAAGGGGGTGAATTTATAGTAAAATATCCGACAGAGCAATCGAAATAGATTATCGCATTTAACCAAAGAGGATCCTAATTTCCTTAATTATCGAAGAACCATATCTTATTACAAAGATCTTCTCTAAATCCCTTAAATTCCGGAAATCAATTCTACCTACGTCAAAAGATATGACGAAACTTTACTTTTCTCATTTCACTCTTTTGTGATAGCTTCATTCGTACTCTTCGCATGATTGAATTGTTTAATCTATATTACTCAATGGTGATAAAACTCTACTTTTTCAACTCATAGGAGTCATGAAAACATACTTATTGTCAGCCATGACGATCCCAATCAAATTCCGGGACGAAATTTCTTTAACGGGTAGGTACTGTGACGACCCGGAAATTTCCGACCAAATTTAAAACTTAATCTTTATATGATTTCGACAAGATAAGCAAAGTCTGTAATATTGATTCTCAAATTTTTTGAACTAATGTTATATATTTAGTTAACCTTTGACCATTGACCGACGATTCACGAAAATCTATTTGTATATATATATATATATATATATATATATATATACAATAAGTTGGAATATTAATTATTAAAATTAATTATAAATAACTTGCAATGTGTATTTAAAAACTAATTTATGTATATTAAATAAAGATATATACATATATATAATTTCAAGTTATTTAGCAAACGATAGTAATATTCGTTTATTGATTCGATTGATATTAAGATAAGTTAACTAAAACGTTTAAGATGAACAAGTAAAACACTAATTTGCTACAGTATTTTCGAATTGCTACAGTACCTGAAAAGCTACAGTGTTTTCAAAAACCACTATTTACTACAGTAAAAATCATTTTGCTGCAGTAAAACACTATTTCAAAATGAAAATGTATGTATATTTTACAAATGTTATAAAATATAATATTAACTTAGATATAAAACGTTTTGATTTAAAATAATATTATTATATATTAAGACGTTAATTTAAAGAAACAAATGGCCAAAACACTCGATCGCATGGATTTTACACTATAATCCCATGCGATCGCATGGGGTGCAATTTCAGGATATGTCTATAAATTCAATCGAGTTCAGTTTCTGTCACACACACATATTCATATATCTTACTCCCTCTGTTATTTATATTATTATTATTATTATTATTATTATTAAGATTAATATTATCATTATTAATCTTATTATTATTATTATTAGTATTATTATTATTATTATTATTATTATTATTAGTATTATATATAAAATACTACGACGAGTTATTTCAAAACAAGCTTTTCGAGTAAGTCAAAGCTAAGGAAATTATGAGTTATTGCTAAGGAGGTTATGGGTAATGTTCGTGGGTATTGCTCGTGAGGTTAAACTAGTGTTTATCATCTCTGTCGCATCTACGTATTTTCCTGCAATATTGAATCACAATAATGATACGTGAGCATTCATATTTTATCTTTTATATATTAATAGTTTATCCATGTCTAGTGCTCGAGTATATATGTTTATGCATGCTTGTATGCTTTAATTTTGTCGTTAGATAGTTTATGATAAATCACGAATTTGATACATATGCTACTTATATAAAGTATATAATATGCATGTCGTTGGAAAGCTATCGAAAAATTAATAACTTTTCATTTAGAAATCGCGTGATTTCGATGAACGGATTAAAAGATATGGTCAACTGAATTATGTTTGACGTTAATTGAAATTGTGTTTGAAACTGCAAATTAATATTTAAACAACTTGTCTATGAGATTGATAAATTAGATTTTTAGATATTACTAATCGAGTAAATGAATTTCTATATAAGACACGTCTCGTTTTGTTGAACAATTATCAAAGTTGACTGTCTTATCACGTTTTAAAACTTTATAAACACTATAATCTGATTTTTAAAGTATTGGAAAACTATGTGAAATAATAAAATATTTTCGATTGCCATGATAATTCAAATATAATATAGCTCCTGAAATAAATAATATTTTGAGTTTGATAAACTATAAATTCGTTCAATTATCAAGACTTATACTATGTTAATATAATAAACATGTACAGATTTAAAGATCATATTGGGTCAGGTTGACTTTTGAGATGACTTTTGTTAACTTTTACATGTCGGTCTCGAGCATTAGGATTGTGATACACTATGACCTGACCTAGATTGTAAGACATGTATTGACAAACATATGTTCTCTAGGTTGAGATCTACGGTTATTTTGCATTCCGAATTTCGGTCACAATTCGGTGAATGACCTTATGTGCTGCTAAGGTGAGTTTCATTTGCTCCCTTTTTAATTGCTTTTGGAATCTATATTTTTGGGCTGAGAATACATGCACTTTATTTTAAACGCAATGGATATAAGTATATACTAAATTCTACACTGAGTTTGAACCGAAAATCTCTTAGCTTTGGTAACTAGTAACTGCCGGTTATAAGAACTGGTAGGTGCAAATAGTTATATATGGATCCACAGGGCTTGACATCCCCGTCTGTTCCAGGTATAGAAACCCTAGCCTGAACTATAAAATAGACGTATGCTATTTGAGGTTAGTACACGTTGGATTGCGTGTATTGTACATGTTGGTTGCATGTATATTAAAACAGGGGTACTTATTATAACGTTAAAGCTTAGTTACCAGGGTGCTCAATCTTGTAGAATATTTTGATAAACGTTTCTGGATGAAACAACTGAAATCTTGTGATCCACCTTTATATACAGTTCATGCGCAATATTAAAACTATGAACTCACCAACCTTTGTGTTGAGACTTTTAAGCATGTTTATTTTCAGGTTCCTAGAAGTCTTCCGTTGTTTGCTTATACGTTATACAAGCTATGTGCATGGAGTCATACATGCTTTATTCGAGAAAACTTTGCATTCACAAAATCATCACCATGTATCTTATTTTGACTGCATTGTCAACGAATGTATTATTGTAAACTATTATTTACGGTGATTGTCTATATGTAGAAATCATCAGATATCGAAAACCTTGGAATTAGATATTCATTTATGGTGTGCCTTTTCAAAAGAATGCAATGTTTACAAAATGTATCATGTAGAGGTCAAAACCTCACTATGAAATCAATGAATAACGTACCGCGTCAATAGCGATTTTGACGGGTCGTTACAGTCATACTCAGGACGAAGGTGTTTTCCTTGTACACCAAATTTCTCAATTTCAGTTCTTAGAGCATCATTTTTGCACAGTGTATCGATTAGAGGAGTTTTGTTTGAAATGAAGTCAAGAAGATTCGAAAGATCATGTTGTCTGTTGTAGAATTTTTCTCCCTCAGTGGGAACGTCCAACATGATCCCGAAATCCTTGAGTGAATAACGATAATTAATGCCCAGAAGATTGAAGAATACTTCATCATTCACAAAGTTGAAATTAGCGTAAAATTCTCGAATGAGTGAGGGATGGATATGGCCGTTTAGAGTGAGAAAGGACTTCCATTTGAGTTTTTCAAACTGCCTTACAAGTTCAGGCATTTTGGTGTGAGCGACTCTTCTCCCCTCGACGATTTTTCTGCCTATCAGAAATTCAATGTTGTAGGCAATTCTCTCTTTAAGATCAGATGGTGGATCATATGAGTCTTTTCTTTTAGCTACAACAGTCTTGCCTTTTCCTCTAGCCATTTTCTACACAATGATACTTTAGATTAGTTCAAGGTGAACAATTCAATTGTAGCTAACAAGTTTTTCAAACTTTAATTATCATCAATACTTAGACGTTTTGATGTTAACATTCTTCACATTTTCACTCTTCATTAGTGTCAATGATTTGCAACTAGATTAAGATTTTCACAAAGTTCATATGTGTTCTAGACTTTTGAGATCATCATCAACACATGTTTTGACATCTAACATTATTACACTCAGTTTGCAACAATGTCATTTATATCATATGAACAATACTTCTATGAAAATTTAACCTAGATGTATAATGAACCCTAGAATTATCCAAAGTTAAATCAATGCATAGATATACTACAATCATTACTACAGTTGTTTCTAAATTGTTCTTCAAGAACAATTTCAATTGTTTTCATCAATTTAAGTTTTGATTCATTCTAGTTAGGGTTTCTTCATAACCCTAATTCATCATACAAACACAATTGAATGCTAGGAAAGCAAGGATTAATCATACTGAAAGTAGGAATTGAAATTGATGGAATGAGCATTCTTCTCCATGTGGTCGATCTCCTCAGCCGTGTGTAGGTGTGTGTGTGTTTTGAAGTGGGTTGAAAAGAAATAAAAGTGAGGGTTTAGTTTAATTTAAAACAGAATCAGACCACGCACGGTCGAAGCACGGTCGACCGTGGTCTTAGCCGTGCAGATATTTTTATACGTTTAGGACAGGAGTCTGCTGTCGTGTATATGGTCAGCCGTGGTGCTGCCGTGGATCCTTCTGATTACTTATTTCTTCACTTCTTCTTTCTTCGAACGCGTTTTGACGATTCTTAGGCTCTAAAGAATACTTGAGGACAAGTTTTCTTTTCCTAACATTGAATGATTACATCCTCCCGATGTTTAATCATCAATGACACGTAATATACTATATATATATATATATATATATTCATATTTAATCATTCACATAGTATACGCAAAACACATCGATCTAGTATTTAGCATGCAATACATATTTTCTCATAAACACACAATCCTAAGGCAAGTAAGCTTCCTACACTAATCTTTTAAAATCACTTTTCAAAAACAATTTTGCATTTTCATTAATACAAAATCTTTTTGAGAAGGTTATTCTCATTAGCATTTTGATTTTGATTGATTTTAAGATTACCCAATCCTTGACTTATCCCTACCATAGAATTGCTATTTTGGTCCATTTTTCCCATATTCTCAATTTTCCTAATAATAGACAATGGACTTTGATTACAAGATTTGTATTTGCTAGAGTCGTGACATATATTCATTTCATGTTTATCTCTTGATGAATCACAAATAGTTATCCTTTCAAGTTTTCTTTTCAAGGTGTTATTTTCATCAATTAAAACTTTGTCAAGTTATCTAACTTTGTGTAATTCTTTCTCTAAAAGTTTTACTTTGTCATGACTACTATCATACATAAATTTAATAGTCTTGTAATCATCTAACAATTCTTCATAATTAGAAGGATAGAATACATGTACCTCATTGCAATCCATGCTTGAGACATCATCTTCTTTGAATGGAGATTCAACCTCTTCTTCACTTTAACCATCTTGATTCAAATCATTCAAAGAACTCATGAGGCAAAAGTCTTCATTTCCATTCAACCATTTTGCTTGAGAATCACCAACCTTTTCCAAATCCTTCCCAATTCCTTTACCTTTTAAACTCCTAGAGTTTAAATCTTCTTGAGAACATAGTGAATCCCAACATTCTTTAGCACTTTCACATGAAATTATCTTTAACCTTTCTTCACTAGGAAGAATTCTATGAAGTAGTGAAATTGCATCGAATTATTTCAAAACATCATTGTTTTGAAATGTTGACTTCACTAACCTTGAACTAGCTTGTGGTACAAAGTCTCATACTTTGATTATTCTCCACAAGTAGTAATCCTTGGATTTGAGATAAGACTCAAACCTTAATTTCCACACATCAATATTCATCTTATCAAAGATTGGTGCTTCTTTCACCAATTCTTCCAAGTATCCCATAGTTTGAGTTGATCCGAGAATCGTTGACTCAAGTTTTTGCACAAAACGAATTTTGACGCTTTTGCGATCGTTTATAGCGCAATGATTTGAGCAACCGCTCTGATACCAATTGTAAGTAACTAGAGGGGGTGAATAGTTTCTTAATACGTTTTAACACTTTTTCGATTGATCACCAATTTCTATTCAACTTTGATCAACCTACTCAACTCAAACTTGATGTCTGTAGTGTATATGTTCAAAATGATAAATGAAGTAATGTAAAGAACATAGACACAAGGATTTATAGTGGTTCGAGTGGATGTTAATTAATCCACCTTAATCCACTCCCCAATTACACTAATCGGGATTTGTTGCTTCACTAAGCACTTTTCTCCAAACCCGGTGGAGATTCGATTTACAAATCTTCAACTTCTTTGGTAGACAACAAACCTAATCTTTCTATCCCTTTGAAAGAGCAACTCTAACCTAGATCAACTTGTCTTCACCTTGGACAAGTATTAATCTCCAAATAAGATTAATCAACTTCCTAAGTCCCTTTAAGGAATTAGTCACTAAGCTAGCCTATGCTTCTACTAATTGAAGTTACAAGACTTATACACTTTGCAATGATGATCCTAACACAATACTAGGACATACATTACATTAAGTAAACTCACAAGATAAATAATTTTGATTAGTAAGTTTACAACAACCCAATTCTATATCTATAAGATCATAGAATCTTCTCTTGCTTGATTACATTTGAGTAGTAATTGATGCACTTGTGATCACTGGAAATAAGCCTTTAAAATCTGCAAGAGGGTCAGCTTCAAATGCTCTTAAATGTTTGCCTTTTATAACGAGATTAAAAAAGTAGCCGTTGACACACGGTTGACATCACGGTCGACCATGGTGCGACCGTGCGTGCTCCAGTCCAAATTTGGTATTCGTTGTATAGCCGCTTGACTCAAATTTGAACACCACATTTTGGCACCTTTACTCCTTCTAGCACCTGCAAAAGAAACCAAACATCCTATATATAACAACCCTCATTTTTTTTTCCTTTTGAATTAATCAAGTTGTCCTTAGGGTTTCAATGTCATATTCTGTGCATCGCTATTAGGGTTGTTATCCATTACGACAAACGAACATTATGCTTTCATTAAATGATCGTAATTACTATTAAGACCCTAATATGATATAGAACCCTAAACTTAACCTTACCTAATACCATTTCATATTAAATATTAAAATCTAACCCTAATACCAAATAAATAATATAAAAAAAAAACAAACATGTCATAAATTAAAATGTGACAATATTTATAAGATTTAAACAAATAAGAATTTATGTAAACTAATTGGAACTAAATAAAATTAGTAAATGTTAGGGACAAATAAATAAATAAAATGTATTTAAATAAATGTAACCAATGTTAATAATAATAATAATAATAATAATAATAATAATAATAATAATAATAATAATAATAATAATAATAATAATAATAATAATAATAAAATATATACAAATTACATAAATAAATAAGAAAAACCGTAAAAAAAAAAGAATAAATATGTATTGGTAAAAATAATCGGCTGTATAGGAAACAAAATAGGAAAAACAAACTTGATCACTAAGTTTTTACAATCCTAGCTTAATCCTAATTAGAAACCTTGTTCTTCAAGTATTTGAGTGCAATTAGGAAACAAATAACAACTATAAAAGGGATTAAGTTTTCCATCAATTCACCACAAACCCCTTGATCTAGTCGACTAATTTTCTGCAGCCTTCCCTCCAATTTAGTCGACCAAATAAACCCCTAAAACCATCTTCCATTAGTCGACCAATAATCCTCAAAACCCTCCTGCAATCGCCACTTCTGCCTGCTATTTTCCCTCTCCTGATTGTCGACCAAAAACACCTTCCACAGCCAGCCTGCATTCGCAAATCATCATCACCATCACAGTTTTTTTCGCCACTCTCCTGTCTCCTGTCCAGCTTCTGTTTTCACCACACAAACCCTCACAAATCCTGCTGTAATCGACCACCAAACAGCCATCAAACCTGCTGTTCTTGCTGCTGTTATACCTCCTTTGTTGCTGCAAAACACCACGAAGAAACCCACCTCTACTGTTGTTTTGTACGTGATCAGGAACCACCCAAACAACCCGTTTTGGCACCCTTGCTTGTGTGACCTACTGCTGCTACTTGCTGGTTTCTGTTCGTGAACAAAAGGACCCAATAAAACTTTGTTTTGGGTCGTGAGTTTCTGCTGGAAGGTTGCTGCTATTTAGTTTTCATAATCATCATCAATACTTGATCTTTACCTTCTAAAGGTATACCTAAAACTCTAATATTGATTATACTTTTAATTGATGTAAGTAGGGTTGTTAGATTATGGATTAAGAAGTTACAAAACTGGTTTAATAACTTAAAGATACTGAACATGAATACTTATTATGAATAATGGTTATGACTTATGTTATGAGTTTAACAAGATAATTAAGATTATGTAGTTAGATGTTATAATGAAAGATTAGGGTTGATAAATAAGTTAGCTAATAATAATAGTTGATTAGTAAATAATAATGATTATGATATAGATTAAAAAGATAAGTTAAGTATGATTATTAAGGTTAGGGTTAACGAATATGATTAGTTATTATGTTAATCAAAAAGTTATGATTTTATGTGATCGTTAGGCTAAGATTATGATAAAAGGTTGATTATGGATTAGTAAAGATTAGTGTTAATATATGAATATAGAGATGAGAATGAATATGATTAATAAGAATGATTAAGTATGATCATGAATATGAACATGAACAATGATTATCAGAAGTGATTATGATATAGGTAATTAATGGTTATGAACAAGTATGATGTAACGTGAAACAAGTTAATGAAGTTAAGGTTTATGATATTATGTACGAGGGAAGATTGGTAAATAATAATGATGATGGTACACATGCATGCATGCATGCATGCATACCTACGTATGTGCATGTATACACTGTATGTATATATGTGTGTGTATATGTAAATATATACATACGTGTATATGTATGTGTATATATGTATGTATATGCACGTGTGTATGTATGAATGAATGTGCATTATGTAAGTTATATGCGATTAGTAAACATAATAATAAAAGTAATAAGTATATATATGTACCATCTTACACTATTATATATGTAACACATACACCTACTATATATATATATATATATATATATATATATATATATATATATATATATATATATATATATATATATATATATATATATATATATCATATAGTATTGAACACATACATATATAATAATAAATAAAAGAATATATATGTATGTATCATATAGATATAATTATACACGTAGCATATAATGATAAGTATATACAATAGTTGATTAATTAAATAATAATACTATAATTAGTATAACCTAAACTTTTATCTATATAGTACCACTTAAGTACACTAAGTATAATATCACTTATATAAATATAATTTTCTCGAGAACGGTCACTGTTAATATAGTTTGCTATATTAATAAACAAACTTTATGTCTATTAGACATTAACTAATCAAACATAATATCTATAGGTTGAGATCTCCGTGTTCAACACTCCGATCATATAACTTGCGTGGAATATCTATCTGCTATTAAGGTGAACTTCATAGCCCCACTTTTTAACTGTTTCTATTACTTATTTTAACTTTGGGGTGAGACACATGCTTGCTTTCAAACTATTTTACTCTTAGACGCAAGTACTCAAACTTTACTTTGATTAGTTCAAACTGTTTGCTAACATGCTTTGATTCATGCTAAATCCCTACCATGATATCATTAATTGCTATGTATAAAGGCAAGCTTAGTTATTGTGAATAGCGCTATGGAGACTGACGTCTCTATCCGGATGACCGTTGGTCAATGGATACATAATAATGATGCACGACACGAACGTGATGTGTTTAGGGTAACTTATGGTTAGTATCGATATCATATACACCAGCACTACTACCGAACTGATTAAACTCTATAACTAAATCTTGTGGTCTAAAAACTTGTTATAATTATTAAACCTATGTTGTTCACTCAACCATTTTTGGTTGACACTTTAAGCATATTTTGTCTCAGGTGAAGATTGCTAAAGATTATTTGCTATTTGGACTTTGCTGCTTTTGGAGTCCGCATATATACATTCATATAATTGCATTGGAACCTTAAAGTATACAATTGTAATGACTTAGTACATTCCGCTGCTTTAGTGCATTGGTTATCAAACAAAATTTCTCATATAGAGTCGTTCTCGTTTCTACATACTTGTGTTGTGATATTGTGAAGTCATATTTCCCCGGCCCAATTTGGGGGGCATGACACTATACAAGTACTATATGCATTAAGTGTGTAAGATTTGGTCTTAATGCATGAAAGTGACTAATCATTCCAAAAGTGGCAAACCCAACATTCTTGGAGAAGTGTCTTGATTGATATTTTGGGAAATCTCAGTTTGGTCAAGACTTAGTTATGAAATGTCCCGTTCATATTGATTATAAACGTTCCATATTAATTGATTTCGTTGCGAGGTTTTGACCTCTGTATGAGATGTTTTTCAAAGACTGCATTCGATTTTAGAACAAACCATAACCTTTAAAATATTACGACGATTATCAAATAATGATAATCTAAAATATAGCGTTTTTCACACGACCATTACATAATGGTTTACAATAATATTACACATCAACATAAGTCTTCGAATGCAGTTTTTAAACAATATTATACAAGCATGGACTCCAAATCTTGTCCTTAATTTAGTATGCAACAGCGGAAGCTCTTAATAATCACCTGAGAATAAACATGCTTAAAACGTCAACAAAATTGTTGGTGAGTTATAGGTTTAACCTACATATTATCAAATCATAATAATAGACCACAAGATTTCATTTTTATAACACATCTCATATCAGGCATTTCGCAAACTGCATAGAGATAAAAATCATTCATATGTTGAACACCTGGTAACCGACCTTAACAAGATGCATATAGAATATCCCCATCATTCCGGGACTCTCATCGAATATGATAAATCGAAGTACTAAAGCATCCGTAACTCGGATGAGGCTTGTTGGGCCAAATAGATCTATCTTTGGGATTCGCGTCAATTAGGGGCCATTTTCATAATTCTTAGGCTACCAAGCTAAAAAGGGGCATATTCGGTTCGATAATCCAACATAGAAGTAGTTTTGATTACTTGTGTCTATTTTGTAAAACATTTATAAACTGCATGTATTCTCATCCCAAAATAATAGATTTTAAAAGTAGGACTATAACTCACTTTCACATATTTTTGCTTCGTCGGGAAGTAAGACTTGGCCACTGGTCGATTCACGAACCTCAAGTTTAGTAGGTAAACCTAATGGAAATGACAAGAAATGATCTAGCTTCAAAGGATCTTGGATGGCTTGAAAGTTCTTGAAGCAGAATCATGACACGAAAACAAGTTCAAGTAAGATTATCACTCGAATTAAGATAGTTATAGTTATAGGAATTAAATCAAAGTTTGTATATGAGTATTACCTTGATTTAGAATGATATCTTACTGTAAACAACAAGGATTTCTTGAGGTTGGATGATCACTTTACAAGATTGGAAGTGAGCTAGTAAACTTGGAAGTATTCTTGATTTTATGAAACTAGAACTTGTAGAATTTATGAAGAACACTTAGAACTTGAAGATAGAACTTGAGAGAGATCACTTAGATGAATAAAATTGAAGAATGAAAGTGTTTGTAGGTGTTTTTGGTCATTGGTATATGGATTAGATATAAAGGATGTGTAATTTTGTTTACATGTAAATAAGTCACGAATGATTACTAATATTTTTGTAATTTTATGAGATATTTCATGCTAGTTGCAAAATTATGGTTCCCACATGTGTTAGGTGACTCACATGGGCTGCTAAGAGCTGATCATTGGAGTGTATATACCAATAGTACATACATCTAAAAGTTGTGTATTGTACGAGTACGAATACGGGTGCATACGAGTAGAATTGTTGATGAAACTGAACGAGAATGTAATTGTAAGCATTTTTGTTAAGTAGAAGTATTTTGATAAGTGTCTTGAAGTCTTTCAAAAGTGTATGAATACATATTAAAACACTACATGTATATACATTTTAACTGAGTCGTTAAGTCATCGTTAGTCGTTACATGTAAATGTTGTGTTGAAACCTTTAGGTTAACGATCTTGTTAAATATTGTTAACCCATTGTTTATTATATCTAAAGAGATGTTAAATTATTACATTATCATGATATTATGATATATTAATATATCTTAGTATGATATATATACAGTTTAATGTTGTTACAACGATAATCGTTACATATATCCTCGTTTCGAAATTCTTAAGTTAGTAGTCTTGTTTTACATATGTAGTTCATTGTTAACACACTTAATGAGATACTTAATTATCATTTTATCATGTTAAACATAGTGTATCAATATCTTAATATGATTCATATGTATTTAGTAAGACGTTATAACGATAAACGTTATATATATCGTTTCGAGTTTCTTAATTCAATAAACTCATTTTTATGTATATCACTCATTGTTAATATACTTAGTGATATACTTACTTATCATAATCTCATGTTAACCATATATATATCCATATATATATATATATCATCATGTAGTTTTTACAAATTTTTAACGTTCGTGAATCGCCGGTCAACTTGGGTGGTCAATTGTCTATATGAAGCACATTTCAAATAATCAAGTCTTAACAAGTTTGATTGCTTAACATGTTGGAAACACTTAATCATGTAAATAACAATTTCATTTAATATATATAAACATGGAAAAGTTCGGGTCACTACAGTACCTACCCGTTAAATAAATTTTGTCCCGAAATTTTAAGCAGTTGGAGGTGTTGACGTATCTTCTGGAAATAAGTGCGGGTATTTCTTCTTCATCTAATCTTCTCATTCCCAGGTGAACTCGGGTCCTCTACGAGCATTCCATCGAACTTTAACAATTGGTATCTTGTTTTACTTAAGTCTTTTAACCTCACGATCCATTATTTCGACGGGTTCTTCAATGAATTGAAGTTTTTTGTTGATTTAAATTTCGTCTAACGGAATAGTGAGATCTTCTTTAGTAAAAAATTTCTTCAAATTCGAGACGTGGAAAGTGTTATGTACAGCCGCGAGTTGTTGAGGTAACTCAAGTCGGTAAGCTACTGGTCCGACACGTTCAATAATCTTGAATGGTCCAATATACCTTGGATTTAGTTTCCCTCGTTTACCAAATCGAACAACGCCTTTCCAAGGTGAAACTTTAAGCATGACCATCTCGCCAATTTCAAATTCTATATCTTTTCTTTTATTGTCAGCGTAGCTCTTTTGTCGACTTTGGGCGGTTTTCAATCGTTGTTGAATTTGGATGATCTTCTCAGTAGTTTCTTGTATTATCTCCAGATCCGTAGTCTGTCTATCCCCCACTTCACTCCAACAAATTGGAGACCAGCACTTTCTACCATAAAGTGCTTCAAATGACGCCATCTCAATGCTTGAATGGTAGCTGTTGTTGTAGGAAAATTCTGCTAATGGTAGATGTCGATCCCAACTATTTTCGAAATCAATAACACATGCTCGTAGCATGTCTTCAAGCGTTTGTATCATCCTTTCGCTCTGCCCATCAGTTTGTGGATGATAGGCAGTACTCATGTCTAGACGAGTTCCTAATGCTTGCTGTAATGTCTGCCAGAATCTTGAAATAAATCTGCCATCCCTATCAGAGATAATAGAGATTGGTATTCCATGTCTGGAGACGACTTCCTTCAAATACAGTCGTGCTAACTTCTCCATCTTGTCATCTTCTCTTATTGGCAGGAAGTGTACTGATTTGGTGAGACGATCAACTATTACCCAAATAGTATCAAAACCACTTTCAGTCCTTGGCAATTTAGTGATGAAATCCATGGTAATGTTTTTCCATTTTCATTCCGGGATTTCGGGTTGTTGAAGTAGACCTGATGGTTTCTGATGCTCTGCTTTGACCTTAGAACACGTCAAACATTTCCCTACGTATTTAGCAACATCGGCTTTCATACCTGGCCACCAAAAATGTTTCTTGAGATCCTTGTACATCTTCCCCGTTCCAGGATGTATTGAGTATCTGGTTTTATAAGCTTCTCTAAGTACCATTTCTCTCATATCTCCAAATTTTGGTACCCATATTCTTTCAGCCCTATACCGGGTTCCATCTTCCCGAATATTAAGATGCTTCTCTGATCTTTTGGGTATTTCATCCTTTAAATTTCCCTCTTTTAAAACTCCTTGTTGTGCCTCCTTTATTTGAGTAGTAAGGTTAGTACGAATAATTATATTCATAGCTTTTACCCGCATTGGTTCTCTGTCCTTTCTACTCAAAGCGTCAGCTACCATATTTGCCTTCCCCGGGTGGTAACGAATCTCGAAATCGTAATCATTCAATAACTCAATCCACCTACTGTAGTGACCCGAACTTTTCCATGTTTATATATATTAATTAAGATTGATATTTACATGATTAAATGTTTCCAACATGCTAATCAATCAAACTTGTTAAGACTTGATTAATTGAAATATGTTTCATATAGACAATTGACCACCCAAGTTGACCGGCCATTCACGAATGTTAAAACTTGTAAAAATGACATGACGATATATATATGGATATACATATGGTTAACATGAGATTATGATAAGTAAGTATCTCCATAAGTATATTAACAATGAGTTATATACATATAAACAAGACTACTAACTTAAGGATTTCGAAACGAGACATATATGTAACGATTATCGTTGTAACGACATTTAAATGTATATATATCATATTAAGATATATTAATATATCATAATATCATGATAATATAATAATTTAACATCTCATTAGATATAATAAACAATGGGTTAACAACATTAATTGAGATCGTTAACTTAAAGGTTTCAAAACAACACTTACATGTAACGACTAACGATGACTTAACGACTCAGTTAAAATGTATATACATGTAGTGTATTTAGCTGTATTAAAATACTTTTGGAAGACTTCAAGACATATATCAAAACACTCATACTTAACAAAAATGGTTACAGTTACTTTCCCATTCTTTTCTTTCATCAAGAATTCTAGTCGTATTCTTACCCGTATTATACACAGCTTCAAAACGTACTTACTATGGGTATATACCAATAGGAACTAGCATGGGATTCCACTCTTGATTATGTCATGTATGACTAATCAATTTTAACTTCTACCATGAGCTAGTCAACTAACTAGAACTCCTTTTAACCCCACTCACCACTCACCAATTACCACTCATCATTCACTCCATTTCACTTCCAATTCTCTTTCTAATTCTCTCTCAACACACACACACTATTATGAACATATTTTTCCAGTAGTTAATCATCATCTTCATCAAAAATCACTTCAAGAATCAAGCTATAATCATCATAGGAAGAACACTTCAAGAACACTTCAAAAATCCCTTCAAGTTTACTAATTTACTTCCAAGCTTTCTAATCCATTCCAAGTAATCATCTAAGATCAAGAAACCTTTGTTATATACAGTAGGTTATCTTTCTTATTCAAGGTAATATTCATATTCAAACTTTGATTCAATTTCTATAACTATAAACTATCTTAATTCGAGTAAAAATCTTACTTGAACTTGTTTTTGTGTCATGATCCTACTTCAAGAACTTTCAAGCCATCCAAGATCCTTTGAAGCTAGATCATTTCTTGTCACTTCCAGTAGGTTTACCTACTAAAATTGAGGTAGTAATGATTTTCATAACATCATTCGATTCATATATATAAAACTATCTTATTCGAAGGTTTAAACTCGTAATAACTAGAACATAGTTTAGTTAATTCTAAACTTGTTCGCAAACAAAAGTTAATCCTTCTAACTTGACTTTTAAAGTTAACTAAACACATGTTCTATATCTATATGATATGCTAACTTAATGATTTAAAACCTGGAAACACGAAAAACACCGTAAAACCGGATTTACGCCGTCGTAGTAACACCGCGGGCTGTTTTGGGTTAGTTAATTAAAAACTAAGATAAACTTTGATTTAAAAGTTGTTATTCTGAGAAAATGATTTTTATTATGAACATGAAACTATATCCAAAAATTATGGTTAAACTCAAAGTGGAAGTATGTTTTCTAAAATGGTCATCTAGACGTCGTTCTTTCGACTGAAATGACTACCTTTACAAAAACGACTTGTAACTTATTTTTCCGACTATAAACCTATACTTTTTCTGTTTAGATTCATAAAATAGAGTTTAATATGAAACCATAGCAATTTGATTCACTCAAAACGGATTTAAAATGAAGAAGTTATGGGTAAAACAAGATTGGATAATTTTTCTCATTTTAGCTACGTGAAAATTGGTAACAAATCTATTCCAACCATAACTTAATCAACTTGTATTGTATATTATGTAATCTTGAGATACCATAGACACGTATACAATGTTTCGACCTATCATGTCGACACATCTATATATATTTCGGAACAACCATAGACACTCTATATGTGAATGTTGGAGTTAGCTATACAGGGTTGAGGTTGATTCCAAAATATATATAGTTTGAGTTGTGATCAATACTGAGATACGTATACACTGGGTCGTGGATTGATTCAAGATAATATTTATCGATTTATTTCTGTACATCTAACTGTGGACAACTAGTTGTAGGTTACTAACGAGGACAGCTGACTTAATAAACTTAAAACATCAAAATATATTAAAAGTGTTGTAAATATATTTTGAACATACTTTGATATATATGTATATATTGTTATAGGTTCGTGAATCAACCAGTGGCCAAGTCTTACTTCCCGACGAAGTAAAAATCTGTGAAAGTGAGTTATAGTCCCACTTTTAAAATCTAATATTTTTGGGATGAGAATACATGCAGGTTTTATAAATGATTTACAAAATAGACACAAGTACGTGAAAATACATTCTATGGTTGAATTATCAAAATCGAATATGCCCCTTTTTATTAAGTCTGGTAATCTAAGAATTAGGGAACAGACACCCTAATTGACGCGAATCCTAAAGATAGATCTATTGGGCCTAACAAACCCTATCCAAAGTACCGGATGCTTTAGTACTTCGAAATTTATATCATATCCGAAGGGTGTCCCGGAATGATGGGGATATTCTTATATATGCATCTTGTTAATGTCGGTTACCAGGTGTTCACCATATGAATGATTTTTATCTCTATGTATGGGATGTGTATTGAAATATGAAATCTTGTGGTCTATTATTATGATTTGATATATATAGGTTAAACCTATAACTCACCAACATTTTTGTTGACGTTTTAAGCATGTTTATTCTCAGGTGATTATTAAGAGCTTCCGCTGTCGCATACTTAAATCAAGACGAGATTTGGAGTCCATGCTTGTATGATATTGTGTAAAAACTGCATTCAAGAAACTTTTTTTGTTGTAACATATTTGTATTGTAAACCATTATGTAATGGTCGTGTGTAAACAGGATATTTTAGATTATCATTATTTGATAATCTACGTAAAGCTTTTTAAAACCTTTATCTATTAAATAAAGGTTATGGTTTGTTTTAAAAATGAATGCAGTCTTTGAAAAATGTCTCATATAGAGGTCAAAACCTCGCAACGAAATCAATTAATATGGAACGTTTTTAATCAATAAGAACGGGACATTTCAGTTGGTATCCGAGCGTTGGTCTTAGAGAACCAGAATTTTGCATTAGTGTGTCTTATCGAGTTTGTTAGGATGCATTAGTGAGTCTGGACTTCGACCGTGTTTACTTGAAAAATGATTGCTTAACAAATTTTGTTGGAAACTATATATTTTTAACATGTGAATATTATGTGATATATTAATCTCTTAACGCGTTTGATATTATGTGATAGATGTCTACCTCTAGAACAAGTCCCATTGACTCACCTAATAATAATGAAGAGTCAAATGTAAATTGGAATGATTCGTGGACTGATTCACAAGTTCCCGAAGAGGAACCGGAAGAAGAGTCGGAACCAGAAGAAGAATCGGAACCGGAAGAAGAATCGGACCCGGATGAAGAAATAGAACCGGTGGGGGAAATAATAAAACAGTTAAGTAAAAGAAAATCCTCAACCAACCGACCAAGGTTAATTATGGTCAATGGTGTTTCCGCCAAGGAAGCAAAATATTGGGAGGATTACCAATTCTCCGATGATGAATCGGATTCCGAGGAGAATTCCGATGATGTTATAGAAATTACCCCAACTGAATTTAAAAAGGAAAAAGAAAATAATAAGGGAAAGCGCATAAAAATAGAGAAATATAATTCCAACCCCGATGAACTTTATATGTATCGTCAACCCCCGAAGTCCTTAAGTTGTAACAATGACCCGGGAACCTCTAAACCACCAGGTTTTCCTAAACCAATGTGGAAAACTACGGCTCGTATTAGGGGAACATCATATATCCCTAGAAACTTGGCAAAACGAACCAAAACCGAAGAAGAAGAAACAAGCGAGTCGGAATAAGATAGTTGTATTCGTGTGGTGTAATATATGTAATATAGTGTGCTTATGCTTTATGATATATGTAAAAATTGCTTGTATTAATAAGTATTTTTTTTATGAATCTAACTCTTGTCTATTTTACAGTATAAAAACACAAAATGGATAGACAACCCAATATTTTAAGAGACCTACCCGGAGACATGATTGATGAAATCTTGTCTAGAGTCGGTCAGAATTCTTCGGCACAACTATTTAAGGCGAGATCAGTTTGTAAGACATTCGAAGAACGTTCCAAGAATGCCTTGGTTTATAAAAGGCTTTCGTTCGAAAGATGGGGGATATCACATTGGGAAATCCATAAGTTACGATGTGTTTACTTTGACGCATATATTGCGAGGAACCCAAATGCTATTTTACGCAATGGGTTAAGAAATTATTTTGACTCAATATATTCGAATATTGGACTTCGTGATTTAGAAAAAGCGGCTAACATGCAACATAAAGAAGCATGTTATACTTACGGATTAGTAATGTTCACTTCTCACCAAAGTGAGAACAAGAACATCGGCCTACAACTATTAAACAAAATGTTCCCACAAGTGACGGAGTCGGTAATTGGGGTAAGAAATGAGGTTTTTAGATTGTTACGGGACTGTTGGACATTACGTAACCCTCGTCCCTTTGACGACGTTACAACACGCTGTCTTATCAACGGCCATAACGGTTATGTTCCACAAGACCAAGGATGGGAATTAGTCCTAGTAAAACCAGAATGCATGACTTGTTTCTGGACGTATGAATTACGTGTCTTTATTGCCTTTGCTGAACGACTTGTGTACTAGCTAGAATTATCTTCACAACTATCTTGTATCAAAGTTATTGTGTGCTATATTTCATGCTTTATGTAAAATAAGCGGTATTGTAAGTTTGTAAAATATTGTATAAAAGTTTGAACGCGAAATATTATTATAATCAGTTTTTCATATAGAATTGTAGTAGTTGAATTGTATATTAGCTACTAAGTATGAACTTAACGGGTAGGTACTACCCGAATTTAAACTTATAAAACGCTAATATGAAGAAAAAGCTTTTATAAATGAGTTCATATTATGCTACGAAATACTATTAACTACTCTTAATATTCTGTATGATTAACTTGTTCCATTTGACTATTTTGAAGGAAATGGCACCGACTACTCGACACACCGTGAATATGAATGAAGAGGAATTCCGTACTTTTCTAGCTTCAAAAATAGCCACAGTACAGGCTGCGCTACATACCAACAATAACCTTGGATCTAGCAGTACAGGAAATCGTGTAGGATACACCTACAAAGAATTCACTGCCTGTAAACCTTTGGAATTTGATGGAACCGAAGGACCGATCGGATTGAAACGGTGGACCGAGAAGGTCGAATCGGTGTTTGCCATAAGTAAGTGTACTGAAGAGGACAAAGTAAAGTACGCTACGCATACCTTCACAGGTTCTGCGTTAACATGGTGGAATACCTATCTAGAGCAAGTGGGACAAGACGATGCGTACGCACTACCGTGGTCAGCATTCAAGCACTTGATGAACGAGAAGTACCGTCCCAGAACCGAGGTCAATAAGCTCAAGACAGAACTTAGAGGGTTACGAACCCAAGGATTTGATATTACCACGTACGAAAGACGATTCACAGAATTGTGCCTATTGTGTCCGGGAGCATTCGAAGATGAGGAAGAGAAGATCGACGCGTTTGTGAAAGGATTACCGGAAAGAATCCAAGAAGATATAAGTTCACACGAGCCCGCCTCCATACAACAGGCATGTAGAATGGCTCACAAACTAGTGAACCAGATTGAAGAAAGAATTAAAGAACAGACTGCTGAAGAGGCCAATGTGAAGCAAGTCAAAAGAAAGTGGGAAGAAAACGGTGATAAGAATCACCAATACAACAACAACAGCAATTACAACAATAATCGCAACAATTATCCCAACAATCGCAACTACAACAAACGGCCCAACAACAACAACAACAACAACAACAACAACAACAACAACAACAACAACAACAACAACAACAGCAACTACAACAATCATCCCAACAACAATAATAACCGCAACAACAACAACAATCAGAAGCAGCTATGCCAAAGGTGTGAAAAGTATCACTCGGGGTTCTGCACCAAATTTTGCAACAAGTGTAAAAGAAATGGTCATAGCGCGGCGAAGTGTGAGGTCTACGGACCAGGGGTTAATAGAACGAAAGGAACAAATGATGTCGGAACGAGTAATGTCGGAGCAAGTAGTGTCGGAGCAAGTTATGCCAATGTAGTTTGTTATAAATGTGGAAAACCGAGCCACATTATTAGAAATTGCCCGAACCAGGAGAACACGAATGGACAAGGCCGCGGAAGAGTTTTCAATATTAATGCGGCAGAGGCACAGGAAGACCCGGAGCTTGTTACGGGTACGTTTCTTATTGACAATAAATCTGCTTACATTTTATTTGATTCGGGTGTGGATAGAAGCTATATGAGTAGAGATTTTTGTGCTAAATTAAGTTGTCCATCGACACCTTTGGATAGTAAATTTTTACTCGAATTAGCAAATGGTAAATTAATTTCAGCAGATAATATATGTCGGAATCGAGAAATTAAACTGGTTAGCGAAACATTTAAGATTGATTTGATACCAGTAGAGTTAGGGAGTTTTGATGTGATAATCGGTATGGACTGGTTGAAAGAAGTGAAAGCAGAGATCGTTTGTTACAAAAATGCAATTCGCATTATACGAGAAAAAGGAAAACCCTTAATGGTGTACGGAGAAAAGGGTAACACGAAGCTACATCTTATTAGTAATTTGAAGGCACAAAAACTAATAAGAAAAGGTTGCTATGCTGTTCTAGCACACGTCAAGAAAGTACAAACTGAAGAAAAGAGCATCAATGATGTTCCCATTGCAAAAGAATTTCCCGATGTATTTTCGAAAGAATTACCGGGATTACCCCCAGATCGATCCGTTGAATTTCAAATAGATCTTGTACCAGGAGCTGCACCAATAGCTCATGCTCCTTATAGACTCGCACCCAGCGAGATGAAAGATCTGCAAAGCCAATTACAAGAACTTTTAGAGCATGGTTTCATTCGACCAAGCACATCACCGTGGGGAGCTCCTGTTTTGTTTGTCAAGAAGAAAGATGGTACATTCAGGTTGTGTATCGACTACCGAGAGTTGAACAAACTTACCATCAAGAACCGCTACCCACTACCGAGAATCGACGACTTATTTGATCAACTACAAGGCTCGTCTGTTTATTCAAAGATTGACTTACGTTCCGGGTATCATCAAATGCGGGTGAAAGAAGATGATATTCCAAAGAATGCTTTTAGAACACGTTACGGTCATTACGAGTTTATGGTCATGCCGTTTGGTTTAACTAATGCACCAGCTGTGTTCATGGACCTTATGAACCGAGTTTGTGGACCATACCTTGACAAGTTTGTCATTGTTTTCATTGATGACATACTTATTTACTCAAAGAATGACCAAGAACATGGTGAACATTTGAGAAAGGTGTTAGAAGTATTGAGGAAGGAAGAATTGTATGCTAAGTTTTCAAAGTGTGCATTTTGGTTGGAAGAAGTTCAATTCCTCGGTCACATAGTGAACAAAGAAGGTATTAAGGTGGATCTAGCAAAGATAGAAACTATTGAAAAGTGAGAAACCCCGAAAACTCCGAAACACATACGCCAGTTTTTAGGACTAGCTGGTTACTACAGAAGGTTCATCCAAGACTTTTCCAGAATAGCAAAACCCTTGACTGCAATAACGCATAAAGGGAAGAAATTTGAATGGAATGATGAACAAGAGAAAGCATTTCAGTTATTGAAGAAAAAGCTAACTACGGCACCTATATTGTCATTGCCTGAAGGGAATGATGATTTTGTGATTTATTGTGACGCATCAAAGCAAGGTCTCGGTTGTGTATTAATGCAACGAACGAAGGTGATTGCTTATGCGTCTAGACAATTGAAGATTCACGAACAAAATTATACGACGCATGATTTGGAATTAGGCGCGGTTGTTTTTGCATTAAAGACTTGGAGGCACTACTTATATGGGGTCAAAAGTATTATATATACCGACCACAAAAGTCTTCAACATATATTTAATCAGAAACAACTGAATATGAGGCAGCGTAGGTGGATTGAATTATTGAATGATTACGACTTTGAGATTTGTTACCACCCGGGGAAGACAAATGTGGTAGCCGATGCCTTGAGCAGGAAGGACAGAGAACCCATTCGAGTAAAATCTATGAATATAATGATTCATAATAACATTACTACTCAAATAAAGGAGGCGCAACAAGGAGTTTTAAAAGAGGGAAATTTAAAGGATGAAATACCCAAAGGATCGGAGAAGCATCTTAATATTCGGGAAGACGGAACCCGGTATAGGGATGAAAGGATTTGGGTACCAAAATTTGGAGATATGAGAGAAATGGTACTTAGAGAAGCTCATAAAATCAGATACTCAATACATCCTGGAACGGGGAAGATGTACAAGGATCTCAAGAAACATTTTTGGTGGCCGGGTATGAAAGCTGATGTTGCTAAATACGTAGGAGAATGTTTGACGTGTTCTAAGGTCAAAGCTGAGCATCAGAAACCATCAGGTCTACTTCAACAACCCGAAATCCCAGAATGGAAATGGGAAAACATTACCATGGATTTCATCACTAAATTGCCAAGGACTGCAAGTGGTTTTGATACTATTTGGGTAATAGTTGATCGTCTCACCAAATCAGCACACTTCCTGCCAATAAGAGAAGATGACAAGATGGAGAAGTTAGCACGACTGTATTTGAAAGAAGTCGCCTCCAGACATGGAATACCAATCTCTATTATCTCTGATAGGGATGGCAGATTTATTTCAAGATTCTGGCAGACATTACAGCAAGCATTAGGAACTCGTCTAGACATGAGTACTGCCTATCATCCACAAACTGATGGGCAGAGCGAAAGGACGATACAAACGCTTGAAGACATGCTACGAGCATGTGTTATTGATTTCGGAAACAGTTGGGATCGACATCTACCGTTAGCAGAATTTTCCTACAAAAACAGCTACCATTCAAGCATTGAGATGGCGCCGTTTGAAGCACTTTATGGTAGAAAGTGCAGGTCTCTGATTTGTTGGAGTGAAGTGGGGGATAGACAGATTACGGGTCCGGAGATTATACAAGAAACTACCGAGAAGATCATCCAAATTCAACAACGGTTGAAAACCGCCCAAAGTCGACAAAAGAGCTACGCTGACATTAAAAGAAAAGATATAGAATTTGAAATTGGAGAGATGGTCATGCTTAAAGTTGCACCTTGGAAAGGCGTTGTTCGATTTGGTAAACGAGGGAAATTAAATCCAAGGTATATTGGACCATTCAAGATTATTGATCGTGTCGGACCAGTAGCTTACCGACTTGAGTTACCTCAACAACTCGCAACTGTACATAACACTTTCCACGAATCGAATTTGAAGAAATGTTTTGCTAAAGAAGATCTCACTATTCCGTTAGATGAAATCCAAATCAACGAAAAACTCCAATTCATCGAAGAACCCGTCGAAATAATGGATCGTGAGGTTAAAAGACTTAAGCAAAACAAGATACCAATTGTTAAGGTTCGATGGAATGCTCGTAGAGGACCCGAGTTCACCTGGGAGTGTGAAGATCAGATGAAGAAGAAATACCCGCATCTATTTATAGAAGATTCGTCAACACCTTCAACAGCTTAAAATTTCGGGACGAAATTTATTTAACGGGTAGGTACTGTAGTGACCCGAACTTTTCCATATTTATATATATTAATTAAGATTGATATTTACATGATTAAATGTTTCCAACATGTTAAGCAATCAAAATTGTTAAGACTTGATTAATTGAAATATGTTTCATATAGACAATTGACCACCCAAGTTGACCGGCGATTCACGAACGTTAAAACTTGTAAAAACGACATGACGATATATATATATGGATATACATATGGTTAACATGAGATTATGATAAGTAAGTATCTCCATAAGTATATTAACAATGAGTTATATACATATAAACAAGACTACTAACTTAAGGATTTCAAAACGAGACATATATGTAACGATTATCGTTGTAACGACATTTAAATGTATATATATCATATTAAGATATATTAATATATCATAATATCATGATAATATAATAATTTAACATCTCATTAGATATAATAAACAATGGGTTAACAACATTAATTGAGATCGTTAACTTAAAGGATTCAAAACAACACTTACATGTAACGACTAACGATGACTTAACGACTCGGTTAAAATGTATATACATGTAGTGTATTTAGATGTATTAAAATACTTTTGGAAGACTTCAAGACATATATCAAAACACTCATACTTAACGAAAATGGTTACAGTTACTTTCCCATTCTTTTCTTTCATCAAGAATTCTAGTCGTATTCTTACCCGTATTATACACAGCTTCAAAACGTACTTACTATGGGTATATACCAATAGGAACTAGCATGGGATTCCACTCTTGATTATGTCATGTATGACTAATCAATTTTAACTTCTACCATGAGCTAGTCAACTAACTAGAACTCCTTTTAACCCCACTCACCACTCACCAATCACCACTCATCATTCACTCCATTTCACTTCCAATTCTCTTTCTAATTCTCTCTCAACACATACACACACTATTATGAACGTATTTTTTCAGTAGTTAATCATCATCTTCATCAAAAATCACTTCAAGAATCAAGCTATAATCATCATAGGAAGAACACTTCAAAAATCCCTTCAAGTTTACTAATTTACTTCCAAGCTTTCTAATCCATTCCAAGTAATCATCTAAGATCAAGAAACCTTTGTTATATACAGTAGGTTATCTTTCTTATTCAAGGTAATATTCATATTCAAACTTTGATTCAATTTCTATAACTATAAACTATCTTAATTCGAGTAAAAATCTTACTTGAACTTGTTTTTGTGTCATGATCCTACTTCAAGAACTTTCAAGCCATCCAAGATCCTTTGAAGCTAGATCATTTCTTGTCACTTCCAGTAGGTTTACCTACTAAAATTGAGGTAGTAATGATGTTCATAACATCATTCGATTCATATATATAAAACTATCTTATTCGAAGGTTTAAACTCGTAATCACTAGAACATAGTTTAGTTAATTCTAAACTTGTTCGCAAACAAAAGTTAATCCTTCTAACTTGACTTTTAAAAGTTAACTAAACACATGTTCTATATCTATATGATATGCTAACTTAATGATTTAAAACCTGGAAACACGAAAAACACCGTAAAACCGGATTTACGCCGTCGTAGTAACACCGCGGGCTGTTTTGGGTTAGTTAATTAAAAACTATGATAAACTTTGATTTAAAAGTTTTTATTCTGAGAAAATGATTTTTATTATGAACATGAAACTATATCCAAAAATTATGGTTAAACTCAAAGTGGAAGTATGTTTTCTAAAATGGTCATCTAGACGTCGTTCTTTCGACTGAAATGACTACCTTTACAAAAACGACTTGTAACTTATTTTTCCTACTATAAACCTATACTTTTTCTGTTTAGATTCATAAAATAGAGTTCAATATGAAACCATAGCAATTTGATTCACTCAAAACGGATTTAAAATGAAGAAGTTATGGGTAAAACAAGATTGGATAATTTTTCTCATTTTAGCTACGTGAAAATTGGTAACAAATCTATTCCAACCATAACTTAATCAACTTGTATTGTATATTATGTAATCTTGAGATAACATAGACACGTATACAATGTTTCGACCTATCATGTCGACACATCTATATATATTTCGGAACAACCATAGACACTCTATATGTGAATGTTGGAGTTAGCTATACAGGGTTGAGGTTGATTCCAAAATATATATAGTTTGAGTTGTGATCAATACTGAGATACGTATACACTGGGTCGTGGATTGATTCAAGATAATATTTATCGATTTATTTCTGTACATCTAACTGTGGACAACTAGTTGTAGGTTACTAACGAGGACAGCTGACTTAATAAACTTAAAACATCAAAATATATTAAAAGTGTTGTAAATATATTTTGAACATACTTTGATATATATGTATATATTGTTATAGGTTCGTGAATCAACCAGTGGCCAAGTCTTACTTCCCGACGAAGTAAAAATCTGTGAAAGTGAGTTATAGTCCCACTTTTAAAATCTAATATTTTTGGGATGAGAATACATGCAAGTTTTATAAATGATTTACAAAATAGACACAAGTACGAGAAAATACATTCTATGGTTGAATTATCAAAATCGAATATGCCCCTTTTTATTAAGTCTGGTAATCTAAGAATTAGGGAACAGACACCCTAATTGACGCGAATCCTAAAGATAGATCTATTGGGCCTAACAAACCCCATCCAAAGTACCGGATGCTTTAGTACTTCGAAATTTATATCATATCCGAAGGGTGTCCCGGAATGATGGGGATATTCTTATATATGCATCTTGTTAATGTCGGTTACCAGGTGTTCACCATATGAATGATTTTTATCTCTATGTATGGGATGTGTATTGAAATATGAAATCTTGTGGTCTATTATTATGATTTGATATATATAGGTTAAACCTATAACTCACCAACATTTTTGTTGACGTTTTAAGCATGTTTATTCTCAGGTGATTATTAAGAGCTTCCGCTGTCGCATACTTAAATAAGGACGAGATTTGGAGTCCATGCTTGTATGATATTGTGTAAAAACTGCATTCAAGAAACTTATTTTGTTGTAACATATTTGTATTGTAAACCATTATGTAATGGTCGTGTGTAAACAGGATATTTTAGATTATCATTATTTGATAATCTACGTAAAGCTTTTTAAAACCTTTATCTATTAAATAAAGGTTATGGTTTGTTTTAAAAATGAATGCAGTCTTTGAAAAACGTCTCATATAGAGGTCAAAACCTCGCAACGAAATCAATTAATATGGAACGTTTTTAATCAATAAGAACGGGACATTTCACCTACGCTGCCTCATGTTCAGTTGTTTCTGATTAAATATATGTTGGAGACTTTTGTGGTCGGTATATATGATATTTTTGACCCCATATAAGTAGTGCCTCCAAGTCTTTAATGCAAAAACAACAGCGCCCAATTCCAAATCGTGAGTCGTATAATTTTGCTCGTGAATCTTCAATTGTCTGGACGCATAAGCAATTACCTTCGTTCGTTGCATTAATACATAACCGAGACCTTGCTTTGAGGCATCACAATATATCACAAAATCATCATTCCCTTCATGCAATACAATATAGGTGCCGTAGTTAACTTTTTCTTCAACAATTGAAACGTTTTTTCTTGTTCATCCTTCCATTCAAATTTCCTCCCTTTATGCGTTAATGCAGTCAAGGGTTTTGCTATTTTGGAAAAATCTTGGATGAACCTTCTGTAGCAACCAGCCAGTCCTAAAAATTAGTGTATATGCTTCAGAGTTTTCGGGGTTTCCCACTTTTCAATGGTTTCAATATTTACCGGATCCACTTGAATACCTTCTTTGTTCATTATGTGACCGAGGAATTGAACTTCTTCCAACCAAAATGCACACTTTGAAAACTTAGCGTACAGTTTTTCTTTCCTCAACAACTCTAGCACTTTTCTCAAATGTTCTTCGTGCTCTTGATCATTCTTTGAGTAAATAAGTATGTCATCGATAAAAACAATGACAAACTTGTCAAGGTATGGTCCACACACTCGGTTCATGAGGTCCATGAACACAGCTGGTGCATTAGTCAACCCAAACGGCATAACCATAAACTTGTAATGACCGTAACGCGTCCTAAAAGCAGTCTTTGGAATATCATCCTCCTTCACCCGCATTTGATGATACCCAGAACATAAATCAATCTTCGAATAAACCGACGAGCCTTGTAGTTGATCAAATAAGTCATCGATTCTCGATAGTGGGTAGCGGTTCTTGATGGTAAGTTTGTTTAACTCTCGGTAGTTGATACACAACCTAAATGTACCATCCTTCTTCTTGACAAACAAAACAGGAGCTCCCCACGGTGATGTGCTTGGTCGAATAAAACCACGCTCTAAAAGTTCCTGTAGTTGGCTTTAGAGTTCTTTCATTTCACTGGGTGCGAGTCTGTATGGAGCACGAGCTATTGGTGCAGCTCCTGGTACGAGATCTATTTGAAATTCAACAGATCGATGTGGAGGTAGTCCCGGTAATTCTTTCAAAAATACATCGGGAAATTCTTTTGCGACGGGAACATCATTGATGTTCTTTTCTTCGGGTTTGACTTCTTCGATGTGTGCTAGAACGGCATAGCAACCTTTTCTTATTAGTTTTTGCGCCTTCAAATTACTAATAAGATTTAGCTTCCCGTTACTCTTTTCTCCGTACACCATTATAGGTTTTCCTTTTTCTCGTACAATGCGAATTGCATTTTTGTAACATACGATTTCCGCTCTCTCCTTTTTCAACCAGTCCATGCTGATTATCACATCAAAACTCCCTAACTCTACTGGTATCAAATCGATCTTAAACATTTCGCTAACCAGTTTAATTTCTCGATTCCGACATATTTTATCTGCCGAAATTAATTTACCGTTTGCTAATTCGAGTAAAAATTTATTATTCATAGGCGTCAATGGACCACTTAATTTAGCACAAAAATCTCTACTCATATAACTTCTATCCGCACCCGAATCAAATAAAACATAAGCAGGTTTTTCATCGATAAGAAACGTACCCGTAACAAGCTCCGGGTCTTCCTGCTCTTCTTCCGCATTAATGTTAAAAACTCTCCCACGGATTTGCCCATTATTATTTCCCTGGTTTGGACACGCAGTTTTGTAGTGGCCTTTCTTCCCGCATCCATAACAAATAATGTGGGCATTACTTGTTCCTTTACCCGATGTGTAGTACCCGAACTTTTCCATGTTTATATATATAAGATGAAATTGATATTTACATGATTAAGTGTTTCCAACATGTTAAGCAATCAAACTTGTTAAGACTTGATTAACTGAAATAGGTTTCATATAGACAATTGACCACCCAAGTAGACCGGCGATTCACGAACGTTAAAACTCGTAAAACGACATGACGATATATATATATATATATGGATATACATATTGTTAACATGAGATTATGAAAAGTAAGTATCTCCATAAGTATATTAACAATGAGTTATATACATAAAAACAAGACTACTAACTTAAGGATTTCGAAACGAGACATATATGTAACGATTATCGTTGTAACGACATTTAAATGTATATATATCATATTAAGATATATTAATATATCATAATATCATGATAATATAATAATTTAACATCTCATTAGATTTAATAAACAATGGGTTAACAATATTAAATGAGATCGTTAACTTAAAGGTTTCAAAATAACACTTACATGTAACGACTAACGATGACTTAACGACTTAGTTAAAATGTATATACATGTAGTATATTTAGATGTATTAATATACTTTTGGAAGACTTCAAGACATATATCAAAACACTCATACTTAACGAAAATGGTTACAGTTACATTCCCATTCTTTTTTCATCAAGAATTCTAGTCGTATTCATACCCGTATTATACACAGCTTCAAGACGTACTTACTATGGGTATATACCAATAAGAACTAGCATGGGATTCCACTCTTGATTATGTCATACATGACTAATCAATTTTAACTTCTACCATGAACTAGTCAACTAACTAGAACTCCTTTTAACCTCACTCACCACTCACCACTTACCACTCATCATTCACTCCATTTCACTTCCAATTCTCTTTCTAATTCTCTCTCAACACACACACACACACATACTTATGAATGAATTTTGCCAGTAGCTAATCATCATCTTCATCAAAAATTACTTCAAGAATCAAGCTATAATCATCTTAGGAAGAACACTTCAAGAACACTTTGAAAATCCTTTCATGTTTACTAGTTTACATCCAAGCTTTCTAATCCATTCCAAGTAATCATCTAAGATCAAGAAACCTTTATTATTTACAGTAGGTTATCTTTCTTATTCAAGGTAATATTCATATTCAAACTTTGATTCAATTTCTATAACTATAAACTACCTTAATTCAAGTAAAAATCTTACTTGAATTTGTTTTTGTGTCATGATCCTACTTCAAGAACTTTCAAGCCATCCAAGATCCTTTAAAGCTAGATCATTTCTTGTCACTTCCAGTAGGTTTACCTACTAAACTTGAGGTAGTAATGATGTTCATAACATCATTCGATTCATATATATAAAACTATCTTATTCGAAGGTTTAAACTCGTAATCACTAGAACATAGTTTAGTTAATTCTAAACTTGTTCGCAAACAAAAGTTAATCCTTATAACTTGACTTTTAAAATCAACTAAACACATGTTATATATCTATATGATATGCTAACTTAATGATTTAAAACCGGAAAACACGAAAAATACCGTAAAACTGGATATACGCCGTCGTAGTAACACCGCGGGCTGTTTTGGGTTAGTTAATTAAAAACTATGATAAACTTTGATTTAAAAGTTGTTCTTCTGGGAAAATGATTTTTCTTATGAACATGAAACTATATCCAAAAATCATGGTTAAACTCAAAGTGAAAGTATGTTTTCCAAAATGGTCATCTAGAAGTCATTTTTTCGACTGAAATGACTACCTTTACAAAAATGACTTGTAACTTATGTTTCCGACTATAAACCTATACTTTTTCTGTTTAGATTCATAAAATAGAGTTCAATATGAAACCATAGCAATTTGATTCACTCAAAACGGATTTAAAACGAAGAAGTTATGGGTAAAACAAGATTGGATTTTTTTTTATTGTTGTAGCTACGGGAAATATTGTAACAATTCTATACAAATCATAACTTAACAAACTTATATTGTATTATTCATGTATTCTAATATATATTATGTAATCTTGGGATACCATAGACACGTATACAATGTTTTGACATATCATATCGACCCATCTATATAATATATTTTGGAACAACCATAGACACTCTATATGCAGTAATGTTGGAGTTAGCTATACAGGGTTGAGGTTGATTCCAAAATAATATATATAGTTTGAGTTGTGATCTAGCCTGAGGCTTGTATACACTGGGTCATGGATTGATCCAAGATAATTTATATTTATTTATTTCTGTACATCTAACTGTCGACAACTAGCTGTAGGTTACTAACGAGGACTGCTGACTTAACAAACTCAAATCATTAAAATGTAATAAAAAATGTTGTAAATATATTTTGATCATACTTTGATATATATGTACATATTTGTATAGGTTCGTGAATCGATCAGTGGCCAAGTCTTACTTCCCAACGAAGTAAAAATCTGTGAAAGTGAGTTATAGTCCCACTTTTAAAATCTAATATTTTGGGATGAGAATATATGCAACTTTATAAATGTTTTACGAAATAGACACAAGTAAATGAAACTACATTATATGGGTGAATGATCGAAGCCGAATATGCCCCTTTTTAGCTTGGTAGCCTAAGAATTTAGGAACAGACCCCCAAATTGACGCGAATCCTAAAGATAGATCTATCGGGCCCAACAAGCCCCATTCTAGAATTTGGAATGCTTTAGTACTTCGAAATTATCATGTCCGATGGGTGTCCCGGAATGATGGGGATATTCTATATGCATCTTGTTAATGTCGGTTACCAGGTGTTCACTATATGAATGATTTTTATCTCTATGTATGGGATGTATTGAAATATGAAATCTTGTGGTCTATTATTATGATTTGATAATATATAGGTTAAACCAATAACTCACCAACATTTTTGTTGACGTTTTAAGCATGTTTATTCTCAGGTGATTATTAAGAGCTTCCACTGTTGCATACTAAAATAAGGACAAGATTTGGAGTCCATGCTTGTATGATATTGTGTAAAAACTGCATTCAAGAAACTTATTTTTGATGTAATATATTCTTATTGTAAACCATTATGTAATGGTCGTGTGTAAACAGTATATTTTAGATTATCATTATTTGATAATCTACGTAATGCTTTTTAAACCTTTATCGATAAAATAAAGGTTATGTTTGTTTTAAAAATGAATGCAGTCTTTGAAAAACGTCTCATATAGAGGTCAAAACCTCGCAACGAAATCAATTAATATGGAACGTTTATAATCAATATGAACGGGACATTTCAGTTGGTATCCGAGCGTTGGTCTTAGAGAACTAGAAATTTGCATTAGTGTGTCTTATCGAGTTTGTTAGGATACATTAGTGAGTCTGGACTTCGACCGTGTTTTCTTTAAAAACGATTGCTTAACACTTTTGTTGGAAACTATATATTATTAACATGTAAATATTATGTGATATATTAACCTCTTGATATGTTTGATATTATGTGATAGATGTCTACCACTAGTACAAATCCCATCGATTCACCTAATAATAATGAAGAGTCGAATATATTTTGGGAAGATTCACAAATTCCTGAAGAAGAACCGGAAGAGGAGGAATCGGAAGAGGAGGAACCGGAAGAAGAAGAACCGGAAGAGGAGGAACCGGAAGAGGAGGAACCAGAAGAAGAAGAGGTTCCAGAGGAAGAAATATCGATACCTACAGTAATTCGATTAAATAAAAGAAAATCCTCAGCCAACGGACCAAAGTTAATAATGGTCAATGGTGTTTCCGCCGAGGAAGCGAAATATTGGGAAAATTACCAATTTTTCGATGAATCGGATCCCGAAGAGGATTCCGATGATGTTATAGAAATTACCTCGACCCAATTTAATAAAGCGAAAGAAAATAATAAGGAAAAAGGTATAAAAATAGAGAAACCCTATTCCAACCCCGATGAACTTTATATGTATCGGCAACATCCGTATTTCCTAAAATGTAACAATGACCCGGGAACCTCTAAACCACCAGGTTTTTCTAAACCATTGTGGAAAACGACGGCTCGTATTAGAGGAACACCATATATTCCTAGAAAATTAGGAAAATGAACCAAGTCCGAAGAAGAAGAAACCAGTGATTCAGATTAGAGGGTTGTAATCATGTTGTGTATGTATTGTAGTGTGCTTGTACTTTTATGTTCTATGTAAAAATTGCTTGTATTGTTTGTTAATTATCTTTTACGAATCTAATCCTTGTCTATTTTACAGTATAAAAATAAAATGGACGTTAAGGGTAGACAACCGAATATTTTAGAAGACTTACCAGAGGATATGATTGAGGAAATCTTGTCTAGTGTCGGTCAGAGTTCATCAGCACATTTAGTTATGGTGAAATTAACTTGTCAAACATTTGAAAGACTTTCCGGAAATGCCTTAGTTTATAAAAGGCTTTCTTTTGATAGGTGGGGTATATCACATTGGGGAGACCGTAAGTTACGCCGTGTTTTCGTTAAAGCGTTAAATGCGGGGAACCCAAATGCAATTTTACGCTACGGGTTACGAACCTATTTTGACTCAACATATCCCAATATAGGATTTCGTGAGTTAGAAAGAGCTTCTAACATGCAACATAAAGAAGCATGTTATACTTATGGGTTAGTGATGTTCGCTTCTTATCAAAGTGAGAAAAAGAATATCGGGTTACAACTTTTAAATAAAACATTCCCACAAGTGACGGACTCAGTAGTTGGGGTAAGAAATAAGGTTTTTAGATTGCTACGAGGCTGTTGGGCATTACGAAACCCTCGTCCTTTTGACGACATTACAACATGCTGCCTAGCTAATGGTCATAACGGTTACTTTCCACAAGACCAAGGATGGGAAGTCGTCTTAGTAAAACCTGAATGCATGACTTGTTTCTGGACTTATGAATTACGTGTCTTTATTTCCTTTGTTGAACAACTTGCGTATTAACTAGTTTTATCTTCAAAACTGTTCTGTATCAAAGTGTACTATATTTCATGTTATATGTAATATAGCGAAGTTGTAAGTTTGAAGAATAATTGTATGTGATATATTATTAAAATCAGTTTTTCATATAGAATTGTAGTAGTTGAATTGTATATTAGCTACTAAGTATGAACTTAACGGGTAGGTAGTACCCGAATTTAAACTTATAAAACGCTAATATGAAGAAAAAGCTTTTATAAATAAGTTCATATAATGCTACGAGATACTATTGACTACTCTTAAATTCTATATGATTAACTCAATTATTTTGGCTATTTTTTGAAGGAAATGGCACCGACGACTCGTCAGAATTTGAACATGAGCGAGGAAGACTTCAGTGTTTTCCTTGCAGAAAACATAGCCGCAGTACAGGCTGCGATGCAAAATAACAATAACTCTGGATCTAGCAGTGGAACTAATTCCACAAGAAATCGTGTAGGATGCACCTACAAAGAATTCACTGCCTGCAAACCTTTGGAATTTGATGGAACCGAAGGACCAATTGGATTGAAACGGTGGACCGAGAAAGTCGAATCGGTGTTTACCATAAGTAAGTGTACTGAAGAGGACAATGTTAAGTACGCTACGCATACCTTCACAGGTACTGCGTTAACATGGTGGAACACCTATCTTGAACAGGTAGGACAAAATGCTGCTTACGCACTACCGTGGTTGGCATTCAAGCAATTGATGAACGAGCAGTACCGTCCTAGAAACGAAGTCAATAAGCTCAAGGTAAAGCTTAGAGAGTTACGAACACAAGGGTTTGACATTACCACATATGAACGACAATTCACAGAGTTGTGCCTATTATGTCCAGGAACGTTCGAAGATGAAGAAAAGAAGATCGACGCGTTTATAAAAGGGTTACCAGTAAGGATTCAATAAGATGTGAGTTCACACGAGCCCGCTTCCATACAAAAGGCAAGTCGAATGGCTCATAAACTCATAAATCAGATTGAGGGAAGAATTAAAGAGCAGGCGGCCGAAGAAACCAACACGAAAGAACTCAAGAGAAAGTGGGAAGAAACCAGTGACAAGGGTCACCAATACAACAACAACAACAATTACAACCACAACCGCAACAATAATCGCAACAATTTTAGTGACCCGAACTTTTCCATGTTTATATATATTAATTGAGATTGATATTTACATGATTAAATGTTTCCAACATGTTAAGCAATCAAACTTGTTAAGACTTGATTAATTGAAATATGTTTCATATAGACAATTGACCACCCAAGTTGACCGGCGATTCACGAACGTTAAAACTTGTAAAAACGACATGACGATATATATATATGGATATACATATGGTTAAAATGAGATTATGATAAGTAAGTATCTCCATAAGTATATTAACAATGAGTTATATACATATAAACAAGACTACTAACTTAAGGATTTCGAAACGAGACATATATGTAACGATTATCGTTGTAACGACATTTAAATGTATATATATCATATTAAGATATATTAATATATCATAATATCATGATAATATAATAATATAACATCTCATTAGATATAATAAACAATGGGTTAACAACATTAATTGAGATCGTTAACTTAAAGGTTTCAAAACAACACTTACATGTAACGACTAACGATGACTTAACGACTCAGTTAAAATGTATATACATGTAGTGTATTTAGATGTATTAAAATACTTTTGGAAGACTTCAAGACATATATCAAAACACTCATACTTAACGAAAATGGTTACAGTTACTTTTCCATTCTTTTCTTTCATCAAGAATTCTAGTCGTATTCTTACCCGTATTATACACAGCTTCAAATCGTACTTACTATGAGTATATACCAATAGGAACTAGCATGGGATTCCACTCTTGATTATGTCATGTATGACTAATCAATTTTAACTTCTACCATGAGCTAGTCAACTAACTAGAACTCCTTTTAACCCCATTCACCACTCACCAATTAACACTCATCATTCACTCCATTTCACTTCCAATTCTCTTTCTAATTCTCTCTCAACACACACAAACTATTATGAACGTATTTTTCCAGTAGTTAATCATCATCTTCATCAAAAATCACTTCAAGAATCAAGCTATAATCATCATAGGAAGAACACTACAAGAACACTTCAAAAATCCCTTCAAGTTTACTAATTTACTTCCAAGCTTTCTAATCCATTCCAAGTAATCATCTAAGATCAAGAAACCTTTGTTATATACAGTAGGTTATCTTTCTTATTCAAGGTAATATTCATATTCAAACTTTGATTCAATTTCTATAACTATAAACTATCTTAATTCGAGTAAAAATCTTACTTGAACTTGTTTTTGTGTCATGATCCTACTTCAAGAACTTTCAAGCCATCCAAGATCCTTTGAAGCTAGATCATTTCTTGTCACTTCCAGTAGGTTTACCTACTAAACTTGAGGTAGTAATGATGTTCATAACATTATTCGATTCATATATATAAAACTATCTTATTCGAAGGTTTAAACTCGTAATCACTAGAACATAGTTTAGTTAATTCTAAACTTGTTCGCAAACAAAAGTTAATCCTTCGAACTTGACTTTTAAAATTAACTACACACATGTTCTATATCTATATGATATGCTAACTTAATGATTTAAAACCTGGAAACACGAAAAACACCGTAAAACCGGATTTACGCCGTCGTAGTAACACCGCGGGCTGTTTTGGGTTAGTTAATTAAAAACTATGATAAACTTTGATTTAAAAGTTGTTATTCTGAGAAAATGATTTTTATTATGAACATGAAACTATATCCAAAAATTATGGTTAAACTCAAAGTGGAAGTATGTTTTTTAAAATGGTCATCTAGACGTCGTTCTTTCGACTGAAATGACTACCTTTACAAAAATGACTTGTAACTTATTTTTCCGACTATAAACCTATACTTTTTCTGTTTAGATTCATAAAATAGAGTTCAATATGAAACCATAGCAATTTGATTCACTCAAAACGGATTTAAAATGAAGAAGTTATGGGTAAAACAAGATTGGATAATTTTTCTCATTTTAGCTACGTGAAAATTGGTAACAAATCTATTCCAACCATAACTTAATCAACTTGTATTGTATATTATATAATCTTGAGATACCATAGACACGTATACAATGTTTCGACCTATCATGTCGACACATCTATATATATTTCGGAACAACCATAGACACTCTATATGTGAATGTTGGAGTTAGCTATACAGGGTTGAGGTTGATTCCAAAATATATATAGTTTGAGTTGTGATCAATACTGAGATACGTATACACTGGGTCGTGGATTGATTCAAGATAATATTTATCGATTTATTTCTGTACATCTAACTGTGGACAACTAGTCGTAGGTTACTAACGAGGACAGCTGACTTAATAAACTTAAAACATCAAAATATATTAAAAGTGTTGTAAATATATTTTGAACATACTTTAATATATATGTATATATTGTTATAGGTTCGTGAATCAACAGTGGCCAAGTCTTACTTCTCGACGAAGTAAAAATCTGTGAAAGTGAGTTATAGTCCCACTTTTAAAATCTAATATTTTTGGGATGAGAATACATGCAGGTTTTATAAATGATTTACAAAATAGACACAAGTACGTGAAACTACATTCTATGGTTGAATTATCGAAATCGAATATGCCCCTTTTTATTAAGTCTGGTAATCTAAGAATTAGGGAACAGACACCCTAATTGACGCGAATCCTAAAGATAGATCTATTGGGCCTAACAAACCCCATCCAAAGTACCGGATGCTTTAGTACTTCGAAATTTATATCATATCCGAAGGGTGTCCCGGAATGATGGGGATATTCTTATATATGCATCTTGTTAATGTCGGTTACCAGGTGTTCACCATATGAATGATTTTTATCTCTATGTATGGGATGTGTATTGAAATATGAAATCTTGTGGTCTATTATTATGATTTGATATATATAGGTTAAACCTATAACTCACCAACATTTTTGTTGACGTTTTAAGCATGTTTATTCTCAGGTGATTATTAAGAGCTTCCGCTGTTGCATACTTAAATAAGGACGAGATTTGGAGTCCATGCTTGTATGATATTGTGTAAAAACTGCATTCAAGAAACTTATTTTGTTGTAACATATTTGTATTGTAAACCATTATGTAATGGTCGTGTGTAAACAGGATATTTTAGATTATCATTATTTGATAATCTACGTAAAGCTTTTTAAACCTTTATTGATGAAATAAAGGTTATGGTTTGTTTTAAAATGAATGCAGTCTTTGAAAAACGTCTCATATAGAGGTCAAAACCTCGTAACGAAATCAATTAATATGGAACGTTTTTAATCAATAAGAACGGGACATTTCAGTTGGTATCCGAACGTTGGTCTTAGAGAACCAGAATTTTGCATTAGTGTGTCTTATCGAGTTTGTTAGGATGCATTAGTGAGTCTGGACGTCGACCGTGTTTACTTGAAAAATGATTGCTTAACAAATTTTGTTGGAAACTATATATTTTTAACATGTGAATATTATGTGATATATTAATCTCTTAACGCGTTTGATATTATGTGATAGATGTCTACCTCTAGAACAAGTCCCATTGACTCACCTAATAATAATGAAGAGTCAAATGTAAATTGGAATGATTCGTGGACTGATTCACAAGTTCCCGAAGAGGAACCGGAAGAAGAGTCGGAACCGGAAGAAGAATCGGAACCGGAAGAAGAATCGGAACCGGATGAAGAAATAGAACCGGTGGGGGAAATAATAAAACGGTTAAGTAAAAGAAAATCCTCAACCAACCGACCAAGGTTAATTATGGTCAATGGTGTTTCCGCCAAGGAAGCAAAATATTGGGAGGATTACCAATTCTCCGATGAATCGGATTCTGACGAGAATTCCGATGATGTTATAGAAATTACCCCAACTGAATTTAAAAAGGCAAAAGAAAATAATAAGGGAAAGGGCATAAAAATAGAGAAATCTAATTCCAACCCCGATGAACTTTATATGTATCGTCAACCCCCGAAGTCCTTAAGTTGTAACAATGACCCGGGAACCTCTAAACCACCAGGTTTTTCTAAACCAATGTGGACAACGACGGCTCGTATTAGGGGAACATCATATATCCCTAGAAACTTGGCAAAACTGTAACATCCCGCCTTTTTCCGTTTTCTTTTCCGTTATACTAATTTAAACTCCGTTATATGTTTATAATATCTCCCGTTAATACGCGTTTTAAAATATTCCGTTTAGGTATTTTCCGCACCCGACTACAAACTCGAGGGACTAAAATTGACACGGGGCAAACTAGTTGACTAGGTCACCTAGTCCACCCCAATCACCACCATTCAACCATCTCTCTCTCTCTCTTTCTCTCTAGCAAGAACACACCCAATTTCCAAATTCATTCAATCATCATCTAAATTCGATCTAGGAGGCTTACAACAAAATAAATTACATATTCGTGATCCTCTCTTCATCCTCTTCATTTTGGTACCAACTTCATCTCGTTTGGGTAACATTTCTAAAACACTAGTTTTCTTTAAATTTGTGTTCTTGACTTCAAAGTATGTTAATTAGTGTCTATGGCTCATTGTGATGTCGTGTATGTAATTTGTATGCTCGATTTGTTGTTTTTGGTGTAACTAGTTCATTATGAAAATTACTTGCTAAATCCTTGATTTTGGATGATCAAATGTTATTAGATTGTTAATGTGCATGTTTTGAAAGTGTTACTAGTATCATTAGCTTCATTTTGATGTATAGATTGATTAAAGAAACTTCATAAACGCGATTATTGATTTTGTGAACTTTTGGTTAGGGTTGACAACTCTTAAAACGAACTTTTGATGCGTTGAATGCTTGTTAATGTTATTGATAAGTGTTTAGTTGTATTACATGTTTCATTACCTTCAAAACGGCATATCATATGTATAAATTGGATTCCCGAAACTTAAATTGCAATTGATAAACTTGAAACTTGAAAATAAACCTCTATTGATCACTGGCGGGATTTCGGTTATAGTATATGATGTTTTTGCTTGATGAAAAGTGCTTAGTTGCGTTTCTTGTCGAAAGAGCTTTCCGATGATATAAAATACATGTTCTAATTGTTTGCGGATCATAAAAGGTGATTGTTTGTGTTTTGGTTCGTCCATTTGAGGAATACAGCAAACAGGGCCTGGAAACTGATCAGGACGCCGTCCAGATACTGGGGACGCCGTCCCGCCTTTTGAACCTAGACGCCGTCTAGGATATCAGGACGCCGTCCCACCCTTCATTGTGGGACGCCGTCTAGCCATTTGGGACGCCGTCCCATTGTACTAAAACGGGCTGTTTGTTTTGGTCATTTGACATAAAAATGTTTGCTATGCTACGGACCTCCGATTAACATGAAACTTGGCCAACATGCTCATATATGATTATATAACTTAGAAAAATTGTCGGATACCCAACCCGACCCCGTTGACTTTTCCGTTGACTTTGACCCGACCAAGTTGACTTTTAATCAAACTTAACCAAATAATTGTGCAATCGTTCTAACATGTTTTTATACTTGTACCTTGCATGAAACATGACAATTTGATTCACATGCTATTATGATCGAGTCTTAACGAGCCATAGGACTAATTGAACATCGTTGACCAATCGTGACTATCGTTATTGATACAACCTATTTGTTTAGGTCAAGACTAGCATTGTTCTTTGCACACATTTACTTGTTGAAGTACTTTACTACTCGTGCATTCAAGGTGAGATCATAGTCCCACTTTTACTCTTTTGAACTTACATTTGGGATGAGAAAACATAAACATTTCTTTTACTAAGTGAACACAAGTACAGGAAAACAAACATTCTACATACGAGTTTAGAACAAAATCCTCAATTCGATTATCATTAGTTACACTTGCCGGGTGTAAGCGAGAACTTATGTTGTATGGATCCATATGGGTTTGACAAACCCTCATTCAAACGGTTCGCTACCGTTTACGAATGAAATATATTTTCGAGAAACAGTGTATGTTCTAGCACTAAGTGATGGGGTTCAATGGAAGGAAATGTTAAGCATTGATAATTGGGTGCTCGTGAAACAAACTTTTGGAATGTATTACTATTATTTCATTGATGCAAACCTTGTGGTTCACTTGTACTTACTTACTTAAACCTATGATTTCACCAACGTTTTCGTTGACAGATTTCTATGTTTTTCTCAGGTCCTTGAACGATACATGATACATGCTTCCGCTCATTATTTTGATACTTGCATTGGATGTCGAGTATATATGCATACATGGAGCGTCTTTTGGATACTTTTAAATTGTGTCGCATAAGTTTCATTTGTACTTAAAACTTTGTATCGTAACTTGTGGTGGAACTATTCTTGTAAACTTGAACAACCTTTACATTTGAAATGAATGCGACATATCTTT
The DNA here is from genome assembly GCF_046630445.1 of Rutidosis leptorrhynchoides. Lineage (NCBI taxonomy): Eukaryota > Viridiplantae > Streptophyta > Magnoliopsida > Asterales > Asteraceae > Rutidosis > Rutidosis leptorrhynchoides. The sequence continues at coordinate 287,669,972 of NC_092342.1, read as the reverse complement.
TGGTCAAACGTTGATTTAAAGACTTATGACCACGTAACGGGACCTAAGTAGACGGCGCCGTCAATGACGATTTGGTCGGGTCGCTACAGATGGTATCAGAGCGTTGGTTGTAGGGATTTAGAGTTCATTGGTGTCAACCTCGAGTCATAGGGTACATTGGTGAGTCTAGACTACAACCGGCATATAGACTTGAAGTAGGAATTACTTGAGTACTTGTGCATTTATACTCGAACGCTTCTACTCATATCTACTCTTAGTTCATCTTAATCTCACGTTGTTTAATTTGATTGACGCGCCACCTTGACTATATTAAATGATGTCGAATGCACATATGAATCAGGGTAATATAATTTCCGGGATTATATTACGGTGACTCATATGAACGTTCCGACATTATGACATAAAGAATTTAAGGCGAGTCGAGGAAAAACTTCTCTTATTCTTTATTCTATATCACGGTTAGTATTATTGAGAATACTAATCAATGATATTCTTGTGTCTTGAAGGAACAATGGCTCCTCGTCGTGTACGCCGCAATGAAACTCCCGAACAAGCTCTCGAACGGATGATAGCTACCGCCGTAGATGCGGCCATGGCCGGTCACTCATCCAACAACAATAATAATAACAACCACAACAACAACAACAACAACAACAATGGAGCCGGAAACTCAAACGAGGGATGCTCCTATAAAGCTTTCATGGGGTGCAAACCTCACACTTTTGATGGAACCGGGGGACCTGTCGTGCTCACCCGATGGTTTGAGCAAACGGAAGCCGTCTTTAGCATAAGCGGTTGTCGGGACCAAGACAAGGTCAAATACTCCACTCACACTTTCTCCGGAATTGCTCTAACATGGTGGAACACCTATGTTCAATCGGTGGGTACCGATGAAGCTCATGCCCTCTCTTGGGCCGATCTAAAGGAAAAGATGATTGTTGAATATTTTCCGCGCGAAGAAACCCGAAAGCTTGAGGAAGAACTAAGAGCTTTGAAAGCGGTCGGAAACGATCTTAAAGCTTATAATCAACGCTTCGCCGAACTATCCTTGATGTGTCCTAATCTTGTTAACCCCGAATCTCAAAGGATTGAGCTCTACATGCTCGGTCTTCCAAAAAGCATCAAACAAGGGGTGATGTCATCCAAACCCACTACTCATCAAGCCGCTATGAACATGGCTCGCCAACTAATTGAAACGGTTGACGAAATCGTAGTTCCGACACCTAAGGCCGAGGATAAGTCGGGCGGCAACAAAAGAAAGTGGGAACCCTCCCAATCAAGCAACAACAACTTTGCTAAGAAGCCTTACACCTCCGACGACAAGAGGGGTTATGCCTGGAACCTACCTCTTTGCAACAAATGCAACAAACATCACTTTGGTGAATGTGGCAAGTTAATTTTCCACCGGTGCCAAGGAGTTGGTCATAAGGCCAACGATTGTAAAAGTGCCACTCCCGTTGCTCGAAAGTGGCCCAATGCACCAAAGACGGGTACTTGTTACGAATGTGGTCAAACAGGTCATTATAGAAATGCATGCCCAAAGAAGAAAGATAACCCCAACACGCGCGGCCGAGCTTTCAACATCAACACCGAGGAAGCCCGGGATGACACTGAACTAGTCACGGGTACGTTTCTTCTCAACAATTCTTATGTCTCTTGCTTATTCGATTCGGGTGCCGATAAATGCTTTGTATCCAAGACTTTGACTCATTCTTTTAGCACTCCACCTCTTCCATTAGATACCACTTATACCATTGAAGTGGCTAACGGGAAACTATTAAGTGCCGACACATATTACCGGGGGTGTACGTTAAACATTTTGGGTAAGGAATTTGAAATTGACTTGATACCCATGGAACTAGGAAGCTTTGATGTAATAATCGGTATGAATTGGTTAGTCAAAACGAAATCTCACATCCTTTGTGATCTTAACGCAATCCGAATTCCTATCGAGAATGGTGAACCTTTGATTGTTTATGGCGATAAGAGTTGCACCAGACTCAACCTCGTTTCGTGTCTTAAAGTTAGAAAACTGCTCCGTAAGGGTTGTTTTGCGATCCTTGCCCACGTTAAGAAAGTCGAGTCCGATGATAAGCATATCGATGATGTGCCAATTGTTAGTGACTATTCCGATGTATTTCCCGATGAATTGCCGGGTCTTCCACCTCATCGACCGGTTGAATTCCAAATCGATCTTATTCCGGGAGCCGCACCCGTAGCACGTGCACCATATAGACTCGCCCCATCCGAAATGCAAGAATTGCAAAGTCAAATCCAAGAACTACTTGATCGTGGTTTTATCCAACCTAGCCATTCACCTTGGGGCGCTCCGATTTTGTTTGTTAAAAAGAAAGACGGATCCCTACGAATGTGCATTGATTATCGTGAACTAAATAAATTAACGGTTAAGAACCGATATCCTCTTCCTCGCATCGATGACCTCTTTGATCAACTACAAGGGTCTTGTGTATATTCGAAAATCGATCTCCGCTTGGGTTATCATCAATTAAGGGTTAAGGGGGAAGATGTCTCCAAAACCGCTTTCCGGACTCGTTACGGTAGTTATGAATTCCTTGTCATGCCATTTGGTCTCACTAACGCACCGGCGGTGTTCATGGATCTTATGAACCGCGTGTGCAAACCGTATCTCGATAAATTCGTTATTGTGTTCATTGATGATATATTGATCTATTCTAAAAATGAATAAGAGCACGAACAACATCTCCGACTTGTGCTTGAACTCTTGAGACAAGAACGACTTTATGCCAAATTCTCCAAGTGTGAATTTTAGTTGAAGGAAGTTCAATTTCTTGGTCATGTTGTAAGTGATCAAGGTATTAAAGTCGATCCCACGAAGATCGAAGCCATTAGTAAATGGGAGACTCCTACTACTCCTACTCACATTCGTCAATTCTTGGGTCTCGCCGGGTACTATCGTAGATTCATCGAAAATTTCTCTTTGGTTGCACGTCCTCTAACCGCATTAACTCACAAAGGAAAGAAATTCCTTTGGGCGACCGAGCAAGAATCCGCATTTCAAATCTTGAAAACGAAGCTAACCACCGCTCCTATCTTGTCACTTCCCGAAGGCAATGATGACTTTGTTGTATATTGCGATGCCTCAAAACACGGTTTTGGGTGTGTATTGATGCAACGAACGAAAGTCATTGCTTATGCTTCTCGACAACTCAAAATTCATGAACGAAACTATACGACACATGATCTCGAACTCGGAGCCGTTGTCTTTGCACTTAAAATGTGGAGACGCTATCTTTATGGAACCAAGAGTACTATCTTCACCGATCACAAAAGTCTTCAACACATTTTCGATCAAAAGCAACTAAACATGAGACAACGAAGGTGGATTGAAACCTTAAACGATTACGATTGCGAGCTTCGTTACCATCCCGGGAAGGCAAATGTAGTAGCCGATGCCTTAAGTCGAAAAGAAAGAGCGGTGCCTCTCCGTGTCCGAGCTTTAAACATCACCATTCACACCAACCTTAATAGCCAAATTCGGGTAGCCCAAGATGAGGCTCTCAAGGATGAAAACATCTCTCTCGAACACTTGAACGTCCTCACCTCTCGATTCGAAGTTAAAGAAACCGAACTCCGATATTTCGCAGGAAGAATTTGGGTGCCTAGTTATGGGGATCTACGAAGCCTTATTTTAGATGAAGCCCATAAGTCACGATACTCGATTCACCCCGGTGCCAATAAGATGTACCACGACCTTAAACAACTATATTGGTGGCCGAACATCAAAAGGGACGTAGCTACTTATGTTTCCAAGTGTTTGACATGTTCCAAAGTCAAAGCCGAACACCAAAGACCGTCCGGACTACTTCAACAACCCGAGATCCCGCAATGGAAGTGGGAAAGGATAACGATGGATTTTATCACCAAGCTACCAAAAACGACGGGCGGTTATGATACCATTTGGGTTATTGTTGACCGTCTCACCAAATCCGCACACTTCCTTGCCATGAAAGAAACGGACAAAATGGAGAAACTTGCACAACTTTACATTAAGGAGATCGTAGCCCGACACGGTGTACCATTATCGATTATCTCCGACTGAGATGGCCGTTTCGTTTCTAGATTTTGGCGCACATTGCAAGAAGCGTTGGGAACGCGTTTAGACATGAGCACCGCATATCATCCTCAAACCGATGGACAAAGCGAACGTACAATTCAAACCTTAGAGGACATGTTACGAGCTTGTGTGGTTGATTTCGGAAAAGCTTGGGACAAGCACTTACCTCTCGCCGAGTTCTCTTACAACAATAGTTATCACGCGAGTATTAAAGCCGCACCTTTTGAAGCGCTATATGGCCGCAAATGTCGTTCACCTATTTGTTGGGCCGAGGTAGGCGACGTGCAAATCACCGGACCCGAACTCATTCACGAAACCACCGAGAAAATCATTCAAATCCGAGATAGGCTTAGGACGGCCCGAAGTCGTCAAAAGAGCTATACCGACAAACGACGCAACGATCTTGAATTTCAAGTCGGTGACCGAGTAATGTTAAAAGTCACACCTTGGAAGGGTGTAATCCGTTTTGGGAAACGCGGGAAGCTAAATCCGCGGTATATTGGTCCTTTCGAAATCTTGGAGCGTATTGGAACCGTTGCTTATCGTTTAGATCTTCCGCCTCAATTGAGCTCCGTTCATCCTACTTTCCATGTATCCAACTTGAAAAAGTGTCTTGCCGAACCCGATATCGTCATTCCTCTCGAGGAGCTTACCATTGATGACAAACTTCATTTCGTGGAGGAACCGGTTGAAATTGTGGACACCTCCGTCAAGACATTGAAACAAAGCCGAATCCCGATTGTTAAAGTCCGTTGGAACGCCAAAAGGGGACCCGAGTTTACTTGGGAAAGACAAGATCAAATGCAAAGGAAGTATCCTCATCTATTCGTGAATTCGGAAACGCAAGATTTCGAGGAAGAAACAACGACTACTACGCCTACTTAAATTTCGGGACGAAATTTCTTTTAAGGAGTAGGTAATGTAACATCCCGCCTTTTTCCGTTTTCTTTTCCGTTATACTAATTTAAACTCCGTTATATGTTTATAATATCTCCCGTTAATACGCGTTTTAAAATATTCCGTTTAGGTATTTTCCGCACCCGACTACAAACTCGAGGGACTAAAATTGACACGGGGCAAACTAGTTGACTAGGTCACCTAGTCCACCCCAATTACCACCATTCAACCATCTCTCTCTCTCTCTTTCTCTCTAGCAAGAACACACCCAATTTCCAAATTCATTCAATCATCATCTAAATTCGATCTAGGAGGCTTACAACCAAATAAATTACATATTCGTGATCCTCTCTTCATCCTCTTCATTTTGGTACCAACTTCATCTCGTTTGGGTAACATTTCTAAAACACTAGTTTTCTTTAAATTTGTGTTCTTGACTTAAAAGTATGTTAATTAGTGTCTATGGCTCATTGTGATGTCGTGTATGTAATTTGTATGCTCGATTTGTTGTTTTTGGTGTAACTAGTTCATTATGAAAATTACTTGCTAAATCCTTGATTTTGGATGATCAAATGTTATTAGATTGTTAATGTGCATGTTTTGAAAGTGTTACTAGTATCATTAGCTTCATTTTGATGTATAGATTGATTAAAGAAACTTCATAAACGCGATTATTGATTTTGTGAACTTTTGGTTAGGGTTGACAACTCTTAAAACGAACTTTTGATGCGTTGAATGCTTGTTAATGTTATTGATAAGTGTTTAGTTGTATTACATGTTTCATTACCTTCAAAACGGCATATCATATGTATAAATTGGATTCCCGAAACTTAAATTGCAATTGATAAACTTGAAACTTGAAAATAAACCTCTATTGATCACTGGCGGGATTTCGGTTATAGTATATGATGTTTTTGCTTGATGAAAAGTGCTTAGTTGCGTTTCTTGTCGAAAGAGCTTTCCGATGATATAAAATACATGTTCTAATTGTTTGCGGATCATAAAAGGTGATTGTTTGTGTTTTGGTTCGTCCATTTGAGGAATACAGCAAACAGGGCCTGGAAACTGATCAGGACGCCGTCCAGATACTGGGGACGCCGTCCCGCCTTTTGAACCTAGACGCCATCTAGGATATCAGGACGCCGTCCCACCCTTCATTGTGGGACGCCGTCTAGCCATTTGGGACGCCGTCCCATTGTACTAAAACGGGCTGTTTGTTTTGGTCATTTGACATAAAAATGTTTGCTATGCTACGGACCTCCGATTAACATGAAACTTGGCCAACATGCTCATATATGATTATATAACTTAGAAAAATTGTCGGATACCCAACCCGACCCCGTTGACTTTTCCGTTGACTTTGACCCGACCAAGTTGACTTTTAATCAAACTTAACCAAATAATTGTGCAATCGTTCTAACATGTTTTTATACTTGTACCTTGCATGAAACATGACAATTTGATTCACATGCTATTATGATCGAGTCTTAACGAGCCATAGGACTAATTGAACATCGTTGACCAATCGTGACTATCGTTATTGATACAACCTATTTGTTTAGGTCAAGACTAGCATTGTTCTTTGCACACATTTACTTGTTGAAGTACTTTACTACTCGTGCATTCAAGGTGAGATCATAGTCCCACTTTTACTCTTTTGAACTTACATTTGGGATGAGAAAACATAAACATTTCTTTTACTAAGTGAACACAAGTACAGGAAAACAAACATTCTACATACGAGTTTAGAACAAAATCCTCAATTCGATTATCATTAGTTACACTTGCCGGGTGTAAGCGAGAACTTATGTTGTATGGATCCATATGGGTTTGACAAACCCTCATTCAAACGGTTCGCTACCGTTTACGAATGAAATATATTTTCGAGAAATAGTGTATGTTCTAGCACTAAGTGATGGGGTTCAATGGAAGGAAATGTTAAGCATTGATAATTGGGTGCTCGTGAAACAAACTTTTGGAATGTATTACTATTATTTCATTGATGCAAATCTTGTGGTTCACTTGTACTTACTTACTTAAACCTATGATTTCACCAACGTTTTCGTTGACAGATTTCTATGTTTTTCTCAGGTCCTTGAACGATACATGATACATGCTTCCGCTCATTATTTTGATACTTGCATTGGATGTCGAGTATATATGCATACATGGAGCGTCTTTTGGATACTTTTAAATTGTGTCGCATAAGTTTCATTTGTACTTAAAACTTTGTATCGTAACTTGTGGTGGAACTATTCTTGTAAACTTGAACAACCTTTACATTTGAAATGAATGCGACATATCTTTTGGTCAAACGTTGATTTAAAGACTTATGACCACGTAACGGGACCTAAGTAGACGGCGCCGTCAATGACGATTTGGTCGGGTCGCTACAAAAACAAACCAAAACCGAACAAGAAGAAACGAGCGAGTCGGAATAAGATAGTTGTATTCGTGTGGTGTAATATATGTAATATAGTGTGCTTATGCTTTATGATATATGTAAAAATTGCTTGTATTAATAAATATTTTTTTTATGAGTCTAACTCTTGTCTATTTTACAGTATAAAAACACAAAATGGATAGACAACCCAATATTTTAAGAGACTTACCCGGAGACATGATTGATGAAATCTTGTCTAGAGTCGGTCAGAATTCCTCGGCACAACTATTTAAGGCGAGATCAGTTTGTAAGACATTCGAAGAACGTTCCAAGAATGCCTTGGTTTATAAAAGGCTTTCGTTCGAAAGATGGGGGATATCACATTGGGAAATCCATAAGTTACGATGTGTTTACTTTGACGCATATATTGCGGGGAACCCAAATGCTATTTTACGCAACGGGTTAAGAAATTATTTTGACTCAGTATATCCGAATATAGGACTTCGTGATTTAGAAAAAGCGGCTAACATGCAACATAAAGAAGCATGTTATGCTTACGGGTTAGTAATGTTCGCTTCTCACCAAAGTGAGAACAAGAACATCGGGCTACAACTATTAAACAAAACGTTCCCACAAGTGACGGAGTCGGTAATTGGGGTAAGAAATGAGGTTTTTAGGTTATTACGAGACTGTTGGTCATTACGTAACCCTCGTCCCTTTGACGACGTTACAACACGCTGTCTTATCAACGGCCATAACGGTTATGTTCCACAAGACCAAGGATGGGAAGTAGTCCTAGTAAAACGAGAATGCATGACTTGTTTCTGGACGTATGAATTACGTGTCTTTATTGCCTTTGCTGAACGACTTATGTACTAGCTAGAATTATCTTCACAACTATCTTGTATCAAAGTTATTGTGTGCTATATTTCATGCTTTATGTAAAATAAGCGGTATTGTAAGTTTGTAAAATATTGTATAAAAGTTTGAACGCGAAATATTATTACAATCAGTTTTCATATAGAATTGTAGTAGTTGAATTGTCTATTAGCTACTAAGTATGAACTTAACGGGTAGGTACTACCCGAATTTAAACTTATAAAACGCTAATATGAAGAAAAAGCTTTTATAAATGAGTTCATATTATGCTACGAAATACTATTAACTACTCTTAATATTCTGTATGATTAACTTGTTCCATTTGACTATTTTGAAGGAAATGGCACCGACTACTCGACACACCGTGAATATGAATGAAGAGGAATTCCGTACTTTTCTAGCTTCAAACATAGCCGTAGTACAGGCTGCGCTACATACCAACAATAACCTTGGATCTGGCAGTACAGGAAATCGTGTAGGATGCACCTACAAAGAATTCACTGCCTGCAAACCTTTGGAATTTGATGGAACCGAAGGACCGATCGGATTGAAACGGTGGACCGAGAAGGTCGAATCGGTGTTTGCCATAAGTAAGTGTACTGAAGAGGACAAAGTGAAGTATGCTACGCATACCTTCACAGGTTCTGCGTTAACATGGTGGAATACCTATCTAGAGCAAGTGGGACAAGATGATGCGTACGCACTACCGTGGTCAGCATTCAAGCACTTGATGAACGAGAAGTACCATCCCAGAACCGAGGTCAATAAGCTCAAGACAAAACTTAGAGGGTTACGAACCCAAGGATTTGATATTACCACGTACGAAAGACGATTCACAGAATTGTGCCTATTGTGTCCGGGAGCATTCGAAGATGAGGAAGAGAAGATCGACGCGTTTGTGAAAGGATTACCGGAAAGAATCCAAGAAGATATAAGTTCACACGAGCCTGCCTCCATACAACAGGCATGTAGAATGGCTCACAAACTAGTGAACCAGATTGAAGAAAGAATTAAAGAACAGACTGCTGAAGAGGTCAATGTGAAGCAAGTCAAAAGAAAGTGGGAGGAAAACGGTGATAAGAATCACCAATACAACAACAACAGCAATTACAACAATAATCGCAACAATTATCCCAACAATCGCAACATCAATCGCAACTACAACAAACGGCCCAACAATAACAACAACAACAACAATAACAACAACAATAACAGCAACTACAACAATCATCCCAACAACAATAATAACCGCAACAACAACAACAATCAGAAGCAGCTATGCCAAAGGTGTGAAAAGTATCACTCGGGGTTCTGCACCAAATTTTGCAACAAGTGTAAAAGAAATGGTCATAGCGCGGCGAAGTGTGAGGTCTACGGACCAGGGGTTAATAGAACGAAAGGAACAAATGGTGTCGGAACGAGTAATGGCGGAGCAAGTAGTGTCGGAGCAAGTTATGCCAATGTAGTTTGTTATAAATGTGGAAAACCGGGCCACATTATTAGAAATTGCCCGAACCAGGAGAACACGAATGGACAAGGCCGCGGAAGAGTTTTCAATATTAATGCGGCAGAAGCACAGGAAGACCCGGAGCTTGTTATGAGTACGTTTCTTATTGACAATAAATCTGCTTACGCTTTATTTGATTCGGGTGCGGATAGAAGCTATATGAGTAGAGATTTTTGTGCTAAATTAAGTTGTCCATTGACGCCTTTGGATAGTAAATTTTTACTCGAATTAGCAAATGGTAAATTAATTTCAGCAGATAATATATGTCGGAATCGAGAAATTAAACTGGTTAGCGAAACATTTAAGATTGATTTGATACCAGTAGAGTTAGGGAGTTTTGATGTGATAATCGGTATGGACTGGTTGAAAGAAGTGAAAGCAGAGATCGTTTGTTACAAAAATGCAATTCGCATTATACGAGAAAAAGGAAAACCCTTAATGGTGTACGGAGAAAAGGGCAACACGAAGCTACATATTATTAGTAATTTGAAGGCACAAAAACTAATAAGAAAAGGTTGCTATGCTGTTCTAGCACACGTCGAGAAAGTACAAACTGAAGAAAAGAGCATCAATGATGTTCCCATTGCAAAAGAATTTCCCGAAGTATTTTCGAAAGAATTACCAGGATTACCCCCACAGCGATCCGTTGAATTTCAAATAGATCTTGTACCAGGAGCTGCACCAATAGCTCGTGCTCCTTACAGACTCGCACCCAGCGAGATGAAAGAACTGCAAAGCCAATTACAAGAACTTTTAGAGCGTGGTTTCATTCGACCAAGCACATCACCGTGGGGAGCTCCTGTTTTGTTTGTCAAGAAGAAAGATGGTACATTCAGGTTGTGTATCGACTACCGAGAGTTGAACAAACTTACCATCAAGAACCGCTACCCACTACCGAGAATCGATGACTTATTTGATCAACTACAAGGCTCGTCTGTTTATTCAAAGATTGACTTACGTTCCGGGTATCATCAAATGCGGGTGAAAGAAGATGATATTCCAAAGACTGCTTTCAGAACATGTTACGATCATTACGAGTTTATGGTCATGCCATTTGGTTTAACTAATGCACCAGCTGTGTTCATGGACCTTATGAACCGAGTGTGTGGACCATACCTTGACAAGTTTGTCATTGTTTTCATTGATGACATACTTATTTACTCAAAGAATGACCAAGAACACGGTGAACATTTGAGAAAGGTGTTAGAAGTATTGAGGAAGGAAGAATTGTACGCTAAGTTTTCAAAGTGTGCATTTTGGTAGGAAGAAGTTCAATTCCTCGGTCACATAGTGAACAAAGAAGGTATTAAGGTGGATCCGGCAAAGATAGAAACTGTTGAAAAGTGGGAAACCCCGAAAACTCCGAAACACATACGCCAGTTTTTAGGACTAGCTGGTTACTACAGAAGGTTCATCCAAGACTTTTCCAGAATAGCAAAACCCTTGACTGCATTAACGCATAAAGGGAAGAAATTTGAATAGAATGATGAACAAGAGAAAGCGTTTCAGTTATTGAAGAAAAAGCTAACTACGACACCTATATTGTCATTGCCTGAAGGGAATGATGATTTTGTGATTTATTGTGACGCATCAAAGCAAGGTCTCGGTTATGTATTAATGCAACGAACGAAGGTGATTGCTTATGCGTCTAGACAATTGAAGATTCACGAACAAAATTATACGACGCATGATTTGGAATTAGGCGCGGTTGTTTTTGCATTAAAGACTTGGAGGCACTACTTATATGGGGTCAAAAGTATTATATATACCGACCACAAAAGTCTTCAACACATATTTAATCAGAAACAACTGAATATGAGGCAGCGTAGGTGGATTGAATTATTGAATGATTACGACTTTGAGATTCGTTACCACCCGGGGAAGGCAAATGTGGTAGCCGATGCCTTGAGCAGGAAGGACAGAGAACCCATTCGAGTAAAATCTATGAATATAATGATTCATAATAACCTTACTACTCAAATAAAGGAGGCGCAACAAGGAGTTTTAAAAGAGGGAAATTTAAAGGATGAAATACCCAAAGGATCGGAGAAACATCTTAATATTCGGGAAGACGGAACCCGGTATAGGGCTGAAAGGATTTGGGTACCAAAATTTGGAGATATGAGAGAAATGGTACTTAGAGAAGCTCATAAAACCAGATACTCAATACATCCTGGAACGGGGAAGATGTACAAGGATCTCAGGAAATATTTTTGGTGGCCGGGTATGAAAGCCGATGTTGCTAAATACGTAGGAGAATGTTTGACGTGTTCTAAGGTCAAAGCTGAGCATCAGAAACCATCAGGTCTACTTCAACAACCCGAAATCCCGGAATGGAAATGGGAAAATATTACCATGGATTTCATCACTAAATTGCCAAGGACTGCAAGTGGTTTTGATACTCTTTGGGTAATAGTTGATCGTCTCACCAAATTAGCACACTTCCTGCCAATAAGAGAAGATGACAAGATGGAGAAGTTAGCACGACTGTATTTGAAAGAAGTCGCCTCCAGACATGGAATACCAATCTCTATTATCTCTGATAGGGATGGCAGATTTATTTCAAGATTCTGGCAGACATTACAGCAAGCATTAGGAACTCGTCTAGACATGAGTACTGCCTATCATCCACAAACTGATGGGCAGAGCGAAAGGACGATACAAACGCTTGAAGACATGCTACGAGCATGTGTTATTGATTTCGGAAACAGTTGGGATCGACATCTACCGTTAGCAGAATTTTCCTACAACAACAGCTACCATTCAAGCATTGAGATGGCGCCGTTTGAAGCACTTTATGGTAGAAAGTGCAGGTCTCTGATTTGTTGGAGTGAAGTGGGGGATAGACAGATTACGGGTCCGGAGATTATACAAGAAACTACCGAGAAGATCATCCAAATTCAACAACGGTTGAAAACCGCCCAAAGTCGACAAAAGAGCTACGCTGACATTAAAAGAAAAGATATAGAATTTGAAATTGGAGAGATGGTCATGCTTAAAGTTGCACCTTGGAAAGGCGTTGTTCGATTTGGTAAACGAGGGAAATTAAATCCAAGGTATATTGGACCATTCAAGATTATTGATCGTGTCGGACCAGTAGCTTACCGACTTGAGTTACCTCAACAACTCGCGGCTGTACATAACACTTTCCACGTCTCGAATTTGAAGAAATGTTTTGCTAAAGAAGATCTCACTATTCCGTTAGATGAAATCCAAATCAACAAAAAACTCCAATTCATCGAAGAACCCGTCGAAATAATGGATCGTGAGGTTAAAAGACTTAAGAAAAACAAGATACCAATTGTTAAGGTTCGATGGAATGCTCGTAGAGGACCCAAGTTCACCTGGGAGCGTGAAGATCAGATGAAGAAGAAATACCCGCATCTATTTCCAGAAGATTCGTCAACACCTTCAACAGCTTAAAATTTCGGGACGAAATTTATTTAACGGGTAGGTACTGTAGTGACCCTAACTTTTCCATGTTTATATATATTAATTGAGATTGATATTTACATGATTAAATGTTTCCAACATGTTAAGTAATCAAACTTGTTAAGACTTGATTAATTGAAATATGTTTCATATAGACAATTGACCACCCAAGTTGACCGGCGATTCACGAACGTTAAAACTTGTAAAAACGACATGACGATATATATATGGATATACATATGGTTAACATGAGATTATGATAAGTAATTATCTCCATAAGTATATTAACAATGAGTTATATACATATAAACAAGACTACTAACTTAAGGATTTCGAAACGAGACATATATGTAACGATTATCGTTGTAACGACATTTAAATGTATATATATCATATTAAGATATATTAATATATCACAATATCATGATAATATAATGATTTAACATCTCATTAGATATAATAAACAATGGGTTAACAACATTAATTGAGATCGTTAACTTAAAGGTTTCAAAACAACACTTACATGTAACGACTAACGATGACTTAACGACTCAGTTAAAATGTATATACATGTAGTGCATTTAGATGTATTAAAATACTTTTGGAAGACTTCAATACATATATCGAAATACTCATACTTAACGAAAATGGTTACAGTTACTTTTCCATTCTTTTCTTTCATCAAGAATTCTAGTCGTATTCTTACCCGTATTATACACAGCTTCAAAACGTACTTACTATGAGTATATACCAATAGGAACTAGCATGGGATTCCACTCTTGATTATGTCATGTATGACTAATCAATTTTAACTTCTACCATGAGCTAGTCAACTAACTAGAACTCCTTTTAACCCCACTCACCACTCACCAATTACCACTCATCATTCACTCCATTTCACTTCCAATTCTCTTTCTAATTCTCTCTCAACACACACACACACACTATTATGAACGTATTTTTCCAGTAGTTAATCATCAAAAATCACTTCAAGAATCAAGCTATAATCATCATAGGAAGAACACTTCAAGAACACTTCAAAAATCCCTTCAAGTTTACTAATTTACTTCCAAGCTTTCTAATCCATTCCAAGTAATCATCTAAGATCAAGAAACCTTTGTTATATACAGTAGGTTATCTTTCTTATTCAAGGTAATATTCATATTCAAACTTTGATTCAATTTCTATAACTATAAACTATCTTAATTCGAGTAAAAATCTTACTTGAACTTGTTTTTGTGTCATGATCCTACTTCAAGAACTTTCAAGCCATCCAAGATCCTTTGAAGCTAGATCATTTCTTGTCACTTCCAGTAGGTTTACCTACTAAACTTGAGGTAGTAATGATGTTCATAACATCATTCGATTCATATATATAAAACTATCTTATTCGAAGGTTTAAACTCGTAATCACTAGAACATAGTTTAGTTAATTCTAAACTTGTTCGCAAACAAAAGTTAATCCTTCTAACTTGACTTTTAAAATTAACTACACACATGTTCTATATCTATATGATATGCTAACTTAATGATTTAAAACCTGGAAACACGAAAAACACCGTAAAACCGGATTTACGCCGTCGTAGTAACACCGCGGGCTGTTTTGGGTTAGTTAATTAAAAACTATGATAAACTTTGATTTAAAAGTTTTTATTCTGAGAAAATGATTTTTATTATGAACATGAAACTATATCCAAAAATTATGGTTAAACTCAAAGTGGAAGTATGTTTTCTAAAATGGTCATCTAGACGTCGTTCTTTCGACTGAAATGACTACCTTTACAAAAATAACTTGTAACTTATTTTTCCGACTATAAACCTATACTTTTTCTGTTTAGATTCATAAAATAGATTTCAATATGAAACCATAGCAATTTGATTCACTCAAAACGGATTTAAAATGAAGAAGTTATAGGTAAAACAAGATTGGATAATTTTTCTCATTTTAGCTACGTGAAAATTGGTAACAAATCTATTCCAACCATAACTTAACCAACTTGTATTGTATATTATGTAATCTTGAGATACCATAGACACGTATACAATGTTTCGACCTATCATGTCGACACATCTATATATATTTCGGAACAACCATAGACACTCTATATGTGAATGTTGGAGTTAGCTATACAGGGTTGAGGTTGATTCCAAATTATATATAGTTTGAGTTGTGATCAATACTGAGATACGTATACACTGGGTCGTGGATTGATTCAAGATAATATTTATCGATTTATTTATGTACATCTAACTGTGGACAACTAGTTGTCGGTTACTAACGAGGACATCTGACTTAATAAACTTAAAACATCAAAATATATTAAAAGTGTTGTAAATATATTTTGAACATACTTTAATATATATGTATATATTGTTATAGGTTCGTGAATCAACAGTGGCCAAGTCTTACTTCTCGACGAAGTAAAAATCCGTTAAAGTGAGTTATAGTCCCACTTTTAAAATCTAATATTTTTGGGATGAGAATACATGCAGGTTTTATAAATGATTTACAAAATAGACACAAGTACGTGAAACTACATTCTATGGTTGAATTATCGAAATCGAATATGCCCCTTTTTATTATGTCTGGTAATCTAAGAATTAGGGAACAGACACCCTAATTGACGCGAATCCTAAAGATAGATCTATTGGGCCTAACAAACCCCATCCAAAGTACCGGATGCTTTAGTACTTCGAAATTTATATCATATCCTAAGGGTGTCCCGGAATGATGGGGATATTCTTATATATGCATCTTGTTAATGTCGGTTACCAGGTGTTCACCATATGAATGATTTTTATCTCTATGTATGGGATGTGTATTGAAATATGAAATCTTGTGGTCTATTATTATGATTTGATATATATAGGTTAAACCTATAACTCACCAACATTTTTGTTGACGTTTTAAGCATGTTTATTCTCATGTGATTATTAAGAGCTTCCGCTGTCGCATACTTAAATAAGGATGAGATTTGGAGTCCATGCTTGTATGATATTGTGTAAAAACTGCATTCAAGAAACTTATTTTGTTGTAACATATTTGTATTGTAAACCATTATGTAATGGTCGTGTGTAAACAGGATATTTTAGATTATCATTATTTGATAATCTACGTAAAGCTTTTTAAACCTTTATTGATGAAATAAAGGTTATGGTTTGTTTTAAAATGAATGCAGTCTTTGAAAAACGTCTCATATAGAGGTCAAAATCTCGTAACGAAATCAATTAATATGAAACGTTTTTAATCAATAAGAACGGGACATTTCAACAATAACCGCAATCCTAATAATAACTACAACAAACATCCCAACAACAACAACCGTTCCAACAACAATAACAATCCCAACAACAACCCCAATAACAACAACGGAAACAAAAACCAAAAATGCCAAAGGTGTGAAGAGTACCACCAGAATGGGTTCTGCACAACATTTTGCACCAAGTGTAAAAGAACTGGCCATGGTGCGAAAAAGTGTGAGGTCTACGGACCAAAGTTTAACAAAACTAAAGGAACAAATAGTGGCGAAACAAGTAATGCCGCCTTTGTTTGTTATGGATGTGAAAAACCGGGCCACATTAGAAGTAATTGCCCGAATCAGGGGAATACTAATGGGCAGGGCCACGGAAGAGTTTTCAATATTAATACGGCAGAAGCGCAGGAAGACCCGGAGCTTGTTACGGGTACGTTGCTTATTGATAATAAATCTGCTTATGTTTTATTTGATTCGGGTGCGGATAGAAGCTATATGAGTAGAGATTTTTGTGCTAAGTTAAGTTGCCCATTGACGCCTTTGGATAGTAAATTTTTACTCAAATTAGTAAACGGTAAATTAATTTCAGCAGATAATATATGTCGGGATAGAGAAATTAAACTGGGTGATGAAACGTTTAGGATTGATTTAATACCAGTCGATTTAGGGAGTTTTGATGTAATAATTGGCATGGACTAGTTGAAGAATGTGAGAGCAGAGGTCGTTTGTTACAAAAATGCGATTCGCATTATGCGTGAAAAGGGAAAACTTTTAATGGTGTACGGAGAAAAGAATAATGTGAAATTAAATCTTATTAGTAGTTTGAAGGCGCAAAAACTAATAAGAAAAGGTTGTTACGTCATTCTAGCACACATCAAGGAAGTTAAACCTGAAGAAAAGAACATCAGTGATGTTCCCGTCGCAAAAGAATTTCCCGATGTATTTCAGAAAGAATTACCGGGATTACTCCCACATCGATCCGTTGAATTTCAAATAGACCTTGTACCAGGAGCTGCACCAATAGCTCGTGCTCCATACAGACTCGCACTCAGTGAAATAAAATAATTACAAAGTCAGTTACAGGAACTTTTAGAGCGTGGTTTCATTCGACCAAGCACATCACCATGGGGAGCTCCTGTTTTGTTTGTCAAGAAGAAGGATGGTACATTTAGGTTATGTATCGACTACCGAGAGTTGAACAAACTTACCATCAAGAACCGCTACCCACTACCGAGAATTGACGACTTATTTGATTAACTACAAGGCTCGTCGGTATATTCGAAGATTGATTTACGTTCTGGGTATCATCAAATGCGGGTGAAGGAGGATGATATTCCAAAGACTACTTTTAGGACGCGTTATGGTCATTACGAGTTTATGGTTATGCCGTTTGGGTTAACTAACGCACCAGCTGTGTTCATGGACCTCATGAACCGAGTGTGTGGACCATACCTTGACAAGTTTGTCATTGTTTTCATCGATGACATACTTATTTACTCAAAGAATGACCAAGAGCATGAAGAACATTTGAGAAAAGTGCTAGAGTTGTTAAGAAAGGAAAAATTGTACGCTAAGTTTTCAAAGTGTGCATTTTGGTTGGAAGAAGTTCAATTCCCCGGTCACATAGTGAACAAAGAAGGTATTCAGGTGGATCCAGCAAAGATTGAAACCGTTGAAAAGTGGGAAACCCCGAAAACTCCAAAGCACATACGTCAATTTTTAGGGCTGGCTGGTTATTACAGGAGATTCATCCAAGATTTTTCCAAAATAGTAAAACCCTTGACTGCATTAAAGCATAAAGGGAAGAAATTTGAATGGAAGGATGAACAAGAGAAAGCGTTTCAATTGTTGAAGAAAAAGTTAACTACGGCACCTATATTGTCATTACCTGAAGGGAATGATGATTTTGTGATATATTGTGACGCCTCAAAGCAAGGTATCAGTTGTGTATTAATGCAACGAATGAAGGTAATTTCTTATGCGTCTAGACAATTGAAGATTCACGAGCAGAATTATACGACGCATGATTTGGAACTAGGCACAGTTGTTTTTGCATTAAAGACTTGAAGGCACTACTTATATGGGGTCAAAAGTATTATATATACCGACCACAAAAGTCTTCAACACATATTTAATCAGAAACAACTGAATATGAGGCAGCGTAGGTGGATTGAATTGTTGAATGATTACGACTTTGAGATTCGTTATCACCCGGGAAAGGCAAATGTGGTAGCCGATGCCTTGAGCAGAAAGGACAGAGAACCTATTCGAGTAAAATCTATGAATATAATGATTCACACTAACCTTACTACTCAAATAAAAGAGGCGAAACAAGGAGTTTTAAAAGAGGGAAACTTAAGGGATGAAATACCCAAAGGATCGGAGAAGTATCTTAATATTCGAGAAGACGGAACCCGGTATAGGGCTGAAAGAATTTGGGTCCTAAAATTTGGAGATATGAGAGAAATGGTACTTAGAGAAGCTCATAAAACCAGATACTCAATACATCCTGGAACGGGGAAGATGTACAAGGATCACAAGAAACATTTTTGTTGGACGGGTATGAAAGCCGATGTTGCTAAATACGTAGGAGAATGTTTGGCGTGTTCTAAGGTCAAAGCAGAGCATCAAAAACCATCAGGTCTACTTCAACAACCCGAAATCCCTAAATGGAAATGGGAAAACATTACCATGGATTTCATCACTAAATTGCCAAGGACTGCAAGTGGTTTTGATACTATTTGGGTAATAGTTGATCGTCTCACCAAATCAGCACACTTCCTGTCAATAAGAGAAGATGACAAGATAGAGAAGTTAGCACGACTGTATTTGAAGGAAGTCGTCTCCAGACATGGAATACCAATCTCTATTATCTCTGATAGGGATGGCAGATTTATTTCAAGATTCTGGCAGACATTACAGCAAGCATTAGGAACTCGTCTAGACATGACTACTGCCTATCATCCACAAACTGATGGGCAGAGCAAAAGGACAATACAAACACTTGAAGACATGCTACGAGCATGTGTTATTGATTTCGGAAACAGTTGGGATCGACATCTACCATTAGCAGAATTTTCCTACAACAACAGCTACCATTCAAGCATTGAGATGGCCCCATTTGAAGCACTTTATGGTAGAAAGTGCAGGTCTCCGATTTGTTGGAGTGAAGTGGGGGATAGACAGATTACGGGTTCGGAGATAATACAAGAAACTACCGAGAAGATCATCTAAATTCAACAACGGTTGAAAACTGCCCAAAGTCGACAAAAGAGTTACGCTGACATTAAAAGAAAAGATATAGAATTTGAAATTGGAGAGATGGTCATGCTTAAAGTTGCACCTTGGAAAGGCGTTGTTCGATTTGGTAAACGAGGGAAATTAAATCCAAGGTATATTGGACCATTCAAGATTATTGATCGTGTCGGACCAGTAGCTTACCGACTTGAGTTACCTCAACAACTCGTGGCTGTACATAACACTTTCCACGTCTCGAATTTGAAGAAATGTTTTGCTAAAGAAGATCTCACTATTCCGTTAGAGGAAATTCAAATCAACGAAAAACTTCAATTCATCGAAGAACCCGTCGAAATAATGGATCGTGAGGTTAAAAGACTTAAGCAAAACAAGATACCAATTGTTAAGGTTCGATGGAATGCTCGTAGAGGACCCGAGTTCACCTGGGAACGAGAAGATCAGATGAAGAAGAAATACCCGCACTTATTTCCAGAAGATACGTCAACACCTCCAACTTCTTAAAATTTCGGGACGAAATTTATTTAACGGGTAGGTACTGTAGTGACCCGAACTTTTCCATGTTTATATATATATTAGATGAAATTGATATTTACATGATTAAGTGTTTCCAACATGTTAAGCAATCAAACTTGTTAAGACTTGATTAACTGAAATAGGTTTCATATAGACAATTGACCACCCAAGTTGACCGGCGATTCACGAACGTTAAAACTCGTAAAAATGACATGACGATATATATATATGGATATACATATTGTTAACATGGGATTATGATAAGTAAGTATCTCCATAAGTATATTAACAATGAGTTACATACATAAAAACAAGACTACTAACTTAAGGATTTCGAAACGAGACATATATGTAACGATTATCATTGTAACGACATTTAAATGTATATATATCATATTAAGATATATTAATATATCATAATATCATGATAATATAATAATTTAACATCTCATTAGATATAATAAATATTGGGTTAACAATATTAAATGAGATCGTTAACTTAAAGGTTTCAAAACAACACTTACATGTAACGACTAACGATGACTTAACGACTTAGTTAAAATGTATATACATGTAGTATATTTAGATGTATTAATATACTTTTGGAAGACTTCAAGACATATATCAAAACACTCATACTTAACGAAAATGGTTACAGTTACATTCCCATTCTTTTTTCATCAAGAATTCTAGTCGTATTCATACCCGTATTATACACAGCTTCAAGACGTACTTACTATGGGTATATACCAATAGGATCTAGTATGGGATTCCACTCTTGATTATGTCATACATGACTAATCAATTTTAACTTCTACCACTCATCATTCACTCCATTTCACTTCCAATTCTCTTTCTAATTCTCTCTCAACACACACACACACACACACTTATGAACGAATTTTGCCAGTAGCTAATCATCATCTTCATTAAAAATTACTTCAAGAATCAAGCTATAATCATCTTAGGAAGAACACTTCAAGAACACTTCGAAAATCCTTTCAAGTTTACTAGTTTACATCCAAGCTTTCTAATCCATTCCAAGTAATCATCTAAGATCAAGAAACCTTTGTTATTTATAGTAGGTTATCTTTCTTATTCAAGGTAATATTCATATTCAAACTTTGATTCAATTTCTATAACTATAAACTATCTTAATTCAAGTAAAAATCTTACTTGAACTTGTTTTTGTGTCATGATCCTACTTCAAGAACTTTCAAGCCATCCAAGATCCTTTAAAGCTAGATCATTTCTTGTCACTTCCAGTAGGTTTACCTACTAAACTTGAGGTAGTAATGATGTTCATAACATTATTCGATTCATATATGTAAAACTATCTTATTCGAAGGTTTAAACTTGTAATCACTAGAACATAGTTTAGTTAATTCTAAACTTGTTCGCAAACAAAAGTTAATCCTTCTAACTTGACTTTTAAAATCAACTAAACACATGTTATATATTTATATGATATGCTAACTTAATGATTTGAAATCAGAAAACACGAAAAACACTGTAAAACCGGATATACGCCGTCGTAGTAACACCGCGGGCTATTTTGGGTTAGTTAATTAAAAACTATGATAAACTTTGATTTAAAAGTTGTTCTTCTGGGAAAATGATTTTTCTTATAAACATGAAACTATATCCAAAAATCATGGTTAAACTCAAAGTGGAAGTATGTTTTCCAAAATGGTCATCTAGACGTCGTTTTTTTGGACTGAAATGACTACCTTTACAAAAACGACTTGTAACTTATGTTTCCGACTATAAACCTATACATTTTATGTTTAGATTCATAAAATAGAGTTCAATATAAAACCATAACAATTTGATTCACTCAAAACGGATTTAAAACGAAGAAGTTATGGGTAAAACAAGATTAGATTTTTTTTTATTGTTGTAGCTACGGGAAATATTGTAACAATTCTATACAAATCATAACTTAACAAACTTATATTGTATTATTCATGTATTCTAATATATATTATGTAATCTTGGGATACCATAGACACGTATATAATGTTTTGACATATCATATCGACCCATCTATATAATATATTTTGGAACAACCATAGACACTCTATATACAGTAATGTTGGAGTTAGCTATACAGGGTTGAGATTGATTCCAAAATAATATATATAGTTTGAGTTGTGATCTAGCCTGAGGCTTGTACACACTGGGTCGTGGATTGATCCAAGATAATTTATATTTATTTATTTCTGTACATCTAACTGTGGACAACTAGCTGTAGGTTACTAACGAGGACTGCTAACTTAACAAACTCAAATCATTAAAACGTAATAAAAAATGTTGTAAATATATTTTGATCATACTTTGATATATATGTACATATTTGTATAGGTTCGTGAATCGATCAGTGGCCAAGTCTTACTTCCCGACGAAGTAAAAATCTGTGAAAGTGAGTTATAGTCCCACTTTTAAAATCTAATATTTTGGGATGAGAATACATGCAACTTTATAAATGTTTTACGAAATAGACACAAGTAAATGAAACTACATTATATGGGTGAATGATCGAAGCTGAATATGCCCCTTTTTAGCTTGGTAGCCTAAGAATTTGGGAACAGACCCCCAAATTGACGCGAATCCTAAAGATAGATCTATCGGGCCCAACAAGCCCCATTCTGGAATTTGGAATGCTTTAGTACTTCAAAATTATCATGTCCGATGGGTGTCCCGGAATGATGGGGATATTCTATATGCATCTTGTTAATGTCGGTTACCAGGTGTTCACTATATGAATGATTTTTATCTCTATGTATGGGATGTATTGAAATATGAAATCTTGTGGTCTATTATTATGATTTGATAATATATAGGTTAAACCTATAACTCACCAACATTTTTTGTTGACGTTTTAAGCATGTTTATTCTCAGGTGATTATTAAGAGCTTCCACTGTTGCATACTAAAATAAGGACAATATTTGGAGTCCATGCTTGTATGATATTGTGTAAAAACTGCATTCAAGAAACTTATTTTTGATGTAATATATTCTTATTGTAAACCATTATGTAATGGTCGTGTGTAAACAGTATATTTTAGATTATCATTATTTGATAATCTACGTAATGCTTTTTAAACCTTTATCGATAAAATAAAGGTTATGTTTGTTTTAAAAATGAATGCAGTCTTTGAAAAACGTCTCATATAGAGGTCAAAACCTCACAACGAAATCAATTAATATGGAACGTTTATAATCAATATGAACGGGACATTTCAGTTGGTATCCGAGCGTTGGTCTTAGAGAACTAGAAATTTGCATTAGTGTGTCTTATCGAGTTTGTTAGGATACATTAGTGAGTCTGGACTTTGACCGTGTTTTCTTTAAAAACGATTGCTTAACACTTTTGTTGGAAACTATATATTATTAACATGTAAATATTATGTGATATATTAACCTCTTGATGTGTTTGATATTGTGTGATAGATGTCTACCACTAGTACAAATCCCATCGATTCACCTAATAATAATGAAGAGTCGAATATATTTTGGGAAGATTCACAAATTCCTGAAGAAGAACCGGAAGAGGAGGAATCGGAAGAGGAGGAACCGGAAGAAGAAGAACCGGAAGAGGAGGAACCGGAAGAGGAGGAACCAGAAGAAGAAGAGGTTTCGGAGGAAGAAATATTGATACCTACAGTAATTCGATTAAATAAAAGAAAATCCTCAGCCAACGGACCAAAGTTAATAATGGTCAATGGTGTTTCCGCCGAGGAAGCAAAATATTGGGAAAATTAACAATTTTTCGATGAATCGGATCCCGATGAGGATTCCGATGATGTTATAGAAATTACCTCGACCCAATTTAATAAAGCGAAAGAAAATAATAAGGGAAAAGGTATAAAAATAGAGAAACCCGATTCCAACCCCGATGAACTTTATATGTATCGGCAACATCCGTATTTCCTAAAATGTAACAATGACCCGGGAACCGCTAAACCACCAGGTTTTTCTAAACCATTGTGGAAAACGACGGCTCGTATTAGAGGAACACTATATATTCCTAGAAAATTAGGAAAATGAACCAAATCCGAAGAAGAAGAAGAAACCAGTGATTCAGATTAGAGGGTTGTAATCATGTTGTGTATGTATTGTAGTGTGCTTGTACTTTTATGTTCTATGTAAAAATTGCTTGTATTGTTTGTTAATTATCTTTTACGAATCTAATCCTTGTCTATTTTACAGTATAAAAATAAAATGGACGTTAAGGGTAGACAACCGAATATTTTAGAAGACCTACCAGAGGATATGATTGAGGAAATCTTGTCTAGAGTCGGTCAGAGTTCATCAGCACATTTAGTTATGGCGAAATTAACTTGTCAAACATTTGAAAGACTTTCCGGAAATGCCTTAGTTTATAAAAGGCTTTCCTTTTATAGGTGGGGTATATCACATTGGGGAGACCGTAAGTTACGCCGTGTTTTCTTTAAAGCGTTAAATGCGGGGAACCTAAATACAATTTTACGCTACGGGTTACAAACCTATTTTGACTCAACATATCCCAATATAGGATTTCGTGAGTTAGAAAGAGCTTCTAACATGCAACATAAAGAAGCATGTCATACTTATGGGTTAGTGATGTTCGCTTCTTATCAAAGTGAGAAAAAGAATATCGGGTTACAACTTTTAAATAAAACATTCCCACAAGTGACGGACTCAGTAGTTGGGGTAAGAAATAAGGTTTTTAGATTGCTACGAGGCTGTTGGGCATTACGAAACCCTCGTCCTTTTGACGACATTACAACATGCTGCCTAGCTAATGGTCATAACGGTTACTTTTCACAAGACCAAGGATGGGAAGTCGTCTTAGTAAAACCTGAATGCATGACTTGTTTCCAATATGCGATGTAATGAAAACTATTATTATAAATATATAGATATATATATTTTTATATATAAATATGTATATAAATATTACTTGTAAATATATAAATTATATTAAATTCAATGGTTTAAAGATATATAATATATTTATTTAGTAGTTAAACTTGCTATTTAAAAATCTTTATATATAGAAAGAGAATATATTAAAAATAAATGATTTCGAGTCTAATTAGTAAACGTCAGTAGTACTTGGTTGACGATTTGTTAGTTTTAATATAGATATTGTACATGTCCATGAAGGATTGAAATAAAAGTTGAACTGTAAATTGATTACGAAGATTTTAGATTTGTCAAAAATATTTTTACCCTTTTAAGACTAAATATTAGCACTCCGTACATATAAATTGGAACATAAAATAAATAATTATTGAACCTTTTTGATCAGGTTTCAAAAAGTTAATGAGTGAAATAATTAATTATATTTAATCTAAAAGTTTGGAATTTTTAGGAGCACGTTTATATTTTAACTGTTTAGCAATGGACACGATATAATATCCGTATGGAATTAATTTCAACAATAATAGTACAGTCATCCGGCTGCTAAACTGTGCTTATATTCCTTTTCCAATTCAATTATTGTTTCTTTTGACAAATATGTCGACGATATAGATCCATATGTTAGGATGGTAACTGTGTTAAATTGTATTAATTGATTCCTTGTTTGACTCTTGTATAAGTTATTATATATTATATATATGTGTGCATATATAGAAGTAGATAGATACTCGATCAACCATTTGATACCTCCTCCCTCTTCTTCAATCACCTTGCACACACCCGACACCATCACCGACGATCACCAAGAATAACCATGATCAACCACCGTCTACTGCCACCTCACGGCCACCACCACTTCCACCCTCTAAACACTACCTCAACTACCGGCAACCATAGAATCACCTAAACTATCACTTTATTTTTCGGTTCACAACTCACCTTGATCACTTCCAAACCGCCACCATAGCCATTCAACATCTCTCCTCCTTCTCTCTTATTTTCTTCTTCGTAAAACACCCATCACCTTTCATCACCATTCGATTAGACCTCCAATCACCACCTTCTACATCCTACACTCATTACAACCACCATCCTATCGTCACATCTGCAGCTGCTGTTGCAGCCAAGAAAAATACCATCTCTCTTTTCCCTTTCTCCTCTCTCTCTATCCACCTCTCTCTCACTCCTCGTTTTATTTTGCTTTATTTTTTTCGATGCAAAAACCCTCAGTGTAATGACCCGGAAATTTCCAACCAAATTTAAACCTTAATCTTTATATGTTTCTGACACGATAAGCAAAATCTGTAATATTGAGTCTCGAAAGTTTTGAAAAACTATATTTATGTAATCAATTACCCTTTGACCATCCCCGACGATTCACGAACAACTATTTGAAAATAAATAGGTAAATATAAAAAACATATATATATATATATATATATATATATATATATATATATATATATATATATATATATATATATATATATATATATATATATATATATATATATATATATATATATATATATATATATATATATATATATATACCTATATCATAAATGACATAAGTAATATCAATACATTAAATATAATTCCAATTAGAGATATAGTGATATATCAATATTATTATTATTACTCTCATTATTATTATTAATATTAAAATTAGTATCATTAATTGTATTATTAATATTATTATAATATATACTATATAAATATGAACAAGAAAACATGTAAATTGTTAACACTAGTATTAATTATTATGTATTAAAAATTATTATTTTTATTAATAACATGATCAATATCATTTTTATAATTTTTATCATGATTATTATTATTTATTATTGGAATTATAAATTATTATCATTATTATTATAGATTCTAGAAAATAACACAAATTAGTATTATTAATATCATTTGTATGATTAGTAATAATATTATTTATATACTTGTAATGTTATTAGTTAAAATATTAAGGGTATTATTACTATCCTATTTATTAAAAGATTAATGATAATCTATGAAAATATATATACAATTATAAGAGAAATACAAAAATATATAAATGCAAATATATAATACTGAAAGATTACAGTATATGCGTGTAAATAGAAAAAAATAGGTTTACAGATATATGATTACATGGATACGGTATACATTAACAGATATACAGATAAATTGTTTAATTACACAGTCTGTATCATCAAATCACTATCTGATTTCATTTTTTTCTTCTTTTCTCCTGCTCACGTTTGGATTCTATCAAACAATAATCGCAACAATCTAATTTCTTTCACTTTTAGTCGCTGAAATAGTTACTCACAGGCTCGATATATATGCTCTGTTATTGATAATTGTTGAGGAAAAACAGAAAGCAAATAAATTAAACTCGTTTACCTCTGTTTCGAACCTATAAATCAAAAACCCCAAAATCGAATCAATTTACAAAATCTATAAATGCAGATGTGTTTAGAAACTTATATTCAAACTATCTGTAAATCTATAGCCTTCAATTCTTAACATTAAAATCGAATTTCGTGGTCAAAGTTAAGGACTTAAAAAGTCAACAGGTGTTCTTCATGTAAATTCAAAATTTTTGTTACGAATTAAGTGAAATTAAGGTTTGATAAAGATTTCAGAAAGGTTTTAAAACATTTTTCGTGTTATAAACTTTGTACAAAACGTGGTAAAACTCAACATCAATTTTTTTTTAAAAAGGTATAGCAGCGACGCAGGCTGTGTTCTTCTTTATATATATATATATATTTTTTTCTCTCAATACAATTAATCTCAATTAATCAATTACATGTTGGAGATTAAATCCTAAAGTCAAGTTATAATTATTATTAAGATTAAAAAGGAATTGGATTCGGTATTTATTTTATTTGAAGAAGATGAGGAAGATAAAACAAAGAACTGGTTTAAGTAAATTGGAATGTGTTGTAGTTCAGAAAAACGAGTGGCAGAGTAGTGGTTCAGTGTGTTGGTGTGGGAATGGGAGGTCACGGGTTCGAGTCCCGACTTGGACTGATTACTAAATTGTTGAGCTTTTAGAGGTAGTTCTCCTTTTTATTATTATTATTATTATGTTTAAAATTAGGAAGTGATTATTATTATTATCATCATTTTAGTTAATATCAAATAATATTACTAAATATTATTATTATTAGAATTATTATTATTATTATTATTATTATTATTATTATTATTATTATTATTATTTTTACATTAACATTATTATTATCATTTCTATCATTTTTACTAATTACTAGTATTATTATTAATATTATAAGAACCATAACAATTTTACTATTAATATTACTATTATTACTACAATAAATTGTTATTAAAATACTTATATAAAACATATATAAAAGTATACATATAGAGAAAAATATAAACAATTAAAATAATATATAGATATTAAAATATAACTTGTTCGATTATGATTACAAATGTTAATATATATACTTAATATAGGTTCGTGAATCCGAGGCCAACCTTATACTTGATCAATGATGTTATATGTATTTTTACTACAAAATACAGTATGGTGAGTATATAGTCCCTTTTAAACTCTAAATATTTTGGGATGAGAATACATGCATTTTATGATTTACGTTATGGACATAAGTGATCAAAAATAAATTCTATGTTGAGTTGTACCATGGCATATTTCTTTATACTTGGTAGCTAATATTTACATGAGGAATGTAAACGCGAATCCTGTTGATAGATCTATCGGGCCTGACAACCCCAACCGGGCTGGACGACCAGTTTTCAACGGTTGCACGGTACTTCGTTTCTGTATACTACACTTGGTACGGTGTAGTGATTATTTAAGAATATGCTGCGATGATTTAAATGTTAAGTATGGTTACCAAGTGCTCAACTACTTTTACATACACTCGCGAGTGTATTATGTTTAAAATATGAAATCTTGTGGTTCATAGTTATTACGCTGCTAGCATCA
The DNA here is from genome assembly GCF_046630445.1 of Rutidosis leptorrhynchoides. Lineage (NCBI taxonomy): Eukaryota > Viridiplantae > Streptophyta > Magnoliopsida > Asterales > Asteraceae > Rutidosis > Rutidosis leptorrhynchoides. Next base: position 287,640,869 of record NC_092342.1, on the reverse strand, counting down.
AACCTATATATCTCACAAACTTTATGTTGACGTTTTAAAGCATGTTATTCTCAGGTACGAATTAAGTCTTCCGCTGTGCATTAACTCATATTAAAGATATTATTTGGAGTCGATCATCGCAATGGGACCAACTGTCGTAAGACTTCGTCCGGGTGGATTAGGACCGGTCATTTCAGTTGGTATCAGAGCGGTGGTCTTAGCGAACCAGGTCTTGCATTAGTGTGTCTGACTAGTAGTTGTTAGGATACATTAATGAGTCTGGACTTTGACCGTGTCTACATGTCAAAAGTTTTGCTTATCATTTCTAGTCAAAAATTATCTGCTTATCATCCTTAGGAAATTGCCTGCTTATTATTCATAAGTCTAGACACGTCTTACTGCATTTAGTGCATCGATAGTGTATAGACAAAATTTAAATCTTAGTGTATCTAATCTTAGCTCATCCGTAGACTTGCCTGACATATGTCGTAAATTCCTCTGTAGTTTACGAAATCTATAGGATTATATATAGATATTCTATATAGTTAGAATATCATTCGATATCTGAAAATCATTTCACATCGAAGATCCTTTCCATCCACCAAATTGCCCTCTTGGCGTTGAACCTGAAGCACTTACCGGCGAACCTGTTCGAGAAACCATTTTCTCTCTCATCTCTAGAGTATCTCGTCACGATTATATACTATCCCATATTTCGAATCTTATTCATTCGCTCGCTCCAACCGCCAATCATCCCGGTGTACTAGCAGAAGTTAACGAACTTCGCACTCGCGTGACGGCTTTGGAAAACATGGTGTGAAGGTTACAAACACCAGCAGCAGCAGCACCAGCAGCATAATCTGTACCACCATCACCAGTGCCGACAGTACCCTTATCACCTCCAACCACAATCGTGTCGTAAACCTCAACATCACAATCTGTACCTCGGATATCAACATCACATGCCTCAATATCACCATCTATACTTTGAGTATGATCTTCGTTCTACATATCATTCTACATTGATTATCTTCGCTTTACGTATCGTTCTATCTCATTTATCTTCGTTCAACATGGCGATTAAGTAATCTCTAATGTTTTGGAGATTAAATATTCTTGTTTTAACGGTAAATCAAATGAGTTTAATATCTTATTGACTCATTAAATCCAAAATCACATCTGAAGAAAATATATATGCAAGTATATTTTCATAAAGATTGTAATTAAAAATTCTTTCGTACAAACTATTAATGATGAAAATATTTTAACGGGTAGGTAATACTCGAGGAATATTTAGATTTCACATTAATAAGTTACACTGTACATTCTTCGAATCTGATTCAACGGTCATTTACTATCCTACTTACAACCACCGATATACGTATCCGTTCACCACAGAACAAACATTTCCATTCAAATTACATATTTGGATTTTGACCTATCAGAATCCAACAAGTGGCATAATGAAGAAAACATTGGACAAAATAAAATTTGTTAGAAACAAACGGATTAACTAATTGAAATATTGTTAAGATTCCACGCTAACCGTTCCAGCTAACTGTTCCTAGCTAACTGATTACATTTTATTTATCGTAATTTAATTATCGCAATTTTATTTATCGTCATTTAATTTTTGTTATTTACTTTTACGCACTTTAAATCGAGACACATGTACACAATACGTCGGATTAATTCTGAGACAATACGTTGTACACGGGTCATGATATATATTTATTTACTTTACGCACTTTAAATAACGGGACACGTATACAAGGTTTTGACCTATCATATCGACCCATCTATATATATATTTCGGAACAACCATAGACACTCTATATGTGAAGGTGGGAGTTGGCTATACAGGGTTGGAGTTGTTTCCAAAATATATATATGGTTTGAGTTGTGATCAATACTGAGACCAGTACACGGGTCACGATACGTATTAATTAATTCGAATATTATATATATGTAACTGTATATGAATCATTGGATTATTGGACCATGGGACAATTGGACTGCTAACTTTGGACAATTAAAATGAATTAAAATATTGATTATAACATATGAAACTAAACAATTCTTCAAGCTTGCCACTTGATTTCATCCTAAACCACATTTGTATCTCGACAATTACAATCCGCGTACAAACCTATCAGGATTCTTGAAAATACCTCAATCGAGAAGATGAAACCGCCGCACTTCATCTACGGAAGAAAAGATTTATGCACCTGAAAAACTGTCGAACCCAAAGTCATAGTTTAGCACGTACCGCGACGAATTCTTTAGCATTTATTAGCAAAAACAACCTTACAATTTCTTTTCAAAGTAGCCAATTTTGTCACAGCTCCAGCAAGCCAACTTCGATTTATCGCTCGAATCAACCTTATTATAACTTTGATATATACGATTAGCTTTCCTCATCATTACCGGAGAACCTTTTATATTCCACCATATTACCATCAGCGTTTAATCATCTAAAAACACAATTCTTCTGAAATCACCTCGGTTTGATAACCAATGACTCAGATCCGCTAACTTTGAAAATGCTGACGAAGCAGCATGTTGTAGATGGTCTTAATGGCCAAAAGTTGATGATAAAGAATGGAGTGTTGGAAACGCTCAATAGAAAATTTTAGTACTGAAAAGCGGATTATGCGAAACTATGAAGGAAGCCGTGGACAAATCACAAAGAATAAGTTTGACTTCAAAGGATCCAAATGATTCAGCATCTACTGAAGTCATTAATGAATACCTTGCCTCTGACTCTAAACCTTTACGGATCTTATTCTTCATCATCATCTTATCTATAATATTATAAAATATCTTCGTATCTTCCATTATACATATTCTCCATATTTTTGGAGAAATTTTCACAACTATTCTTATTTAAGATCATCTATCTCTCCGAAATATCTGCGTTACAACATAAAAGAAACTGTGTTAGTTTCTAAATTCTGAAACCTTCGAGTTTAAAATATGAATGTTTTGAAGTAGTGTTGGGAACTGATGCATGAATTAGTATAATATAATGACACTTGATCAACGTCATTATATTACAGTAAGTCATGTTGAGTTTCTAATGGAATGTGATGATTCACAGTACCATCAACATGTGCCATGTTACACGACTCTTACATTCTATCCAAATTCCCAAACATATTAGGAACATATCATCTTGATAGATCTATCTTTTCCAGGATAATTCTGGTAGATTGACAAATCAGAATTTTTCCATTACCATTTCTATCTTAGAGTATTAGCTATGTTCATTCCGAATCTCATACTTACGAAATTCTGGACCATTACTCGCTTGACTCGAGGACGGGAAGAAGAAACGAAGGGACAAAGGCCCGAAATAGAAATTGGGGTAAAAATCGCAGCAATTAGAAGAAAGCATTAACTGTGGATGACAATGATTATAGAAGACAGAAACAGGAACATCGAAGTATAAGGGAAGATATAAAACTCAACAACCACCCAGAAATTACAAACCGTGTATATCGACACAGATAGCAATATAGAGACACGGGAGAACTAGAAACACTATGAACACAAGAGTATAGTAGAAGTAAATAGATTCTTCTGGTGGTAGATGAAAAACAAGAATGACAGATGTGACAATTAAGAGTATATCAAGGATTAGAATGGGATGGAGTATATTGTCGAATGTCTTAAAGTAGGAATTAAGGAGAAAGAGTAGAAGATGTGAGTTGTGAAAAATAAGGAAACGAAGAAGTGAATTTATAGTTGAGTATCCGACGGAGAAATCAAAACTGATTGCCGCATCAAATCAAAGAAAATCCTGATCGCCGAATAACCAAATCTTATTACGTAAGATTTTCTTTAAATCCCTTAAATCCCGAAAGTCAATAGTAACTACATCATCGGTTGAAACAAATATATATTTACTCATTTCATTCTTTTGTGATAGCTTCACACGTACGCTTCACATGATCGAATCGTTTTATCTATATCTCTCAAAAATGATAAAACTCCATTATTACCTCATATTCGTCATAAAAACATTCTTATTGTTATCTATGACGACCTCTATCAAATTTCGGGGATGAAATTTCTTTAACGGGTAGGTACTGTAATGACCCGGAAATTTCCAACCAAATTTAAACCTTAATCTTTATATGTTTCTGACACGATAAGCAAAATCTGTAATATTGAGTCTCGAAAGTTTTGAAAAACTATATTTATGTAATCAATTACCCTTTGACCATCCCCGACGATTCACGAACAACTATTTGAAAATAAATAGGTAATATATATATATATATATATATATATATATATATATATATATATATATATATATATATATATATATATATATATATATATATATATATATATATATACCTATATCATAAATGACATAAGTAATATCAATACATTAAATATAATTCCAATTAGAGGTATAGTGATATATCAATATTATTATTATTACTCCCATTATTATTATTAATATTAAAATTAGTATCATTAATTGTATTATTAATATTATTATAATATATACTATATAAATATGAACAAGAAAACATGTAAATTGTTAACACTATTATTAATTATTATGTATTAAAATTATTATTTTTATTAATAACATGATCAATATCATTTTTATAATTTTTATCATGATTATTATTATTTATTATTGGTATTATAAATTATTATCATTATTATTTTAGATTCTAGAAAATAACACAAATTAGTATTATTAATATCATTTGTATGATTAGTAATAATATTATTTATATACTTGTAATGTTATTAGTTAAAATATTAAGGGTATTATTACTATCCTATTTATTGAAAGATTAATGATAATCTATGAAAATATATATACAATTATAAGAGAAATACAAAAATATATAAATGCAAATATATAATACTGAAAGATTACAGTATATGCGTGTAAATAAAAAAATAGGTTTACAGATATATGATTACGTGGATACGGTATACATTAACAGATATACAGATAAATTGTTTAATTACACAGTCTGTATCATCAAATCACTATCTGATTTCATTTTTTTCTTCTTTTCTCCTTCTCACGTTTGGATTCTATCAAACAATAATTGCAACAATCCAATTTCTTTCACTTTTAGCCGCTGAAATAGTTACTCACAGGCTCGATATATATGCTCTGTTATTGATAATTGTTGAGGAAAAGCAGAAAGCAAATAAATTAAACTCGTTTACCTCTGTTTCGAACCTATAAATCAAAAACCCCAAAATCGCATCAATTTACAAAATCTATAAATGCAGATGTGTTTAGAAACTTATATTCAAACTATCTGTAAATCTATAGCCTTCAATTCTTAACATTAAAATCGAATTTCATGGTCAAAGTTAAGGACTTAAAAAGTCAACATGTGTTCTTCATGTAAATTCGAAATTTTTGTTACGAATTAAGTGAAATTAAGGTTTGATAAAGATTTCAGAAAGGTTTTAAAACATTTTTCGTGTTATAAACTTTTTACAAAACGTGGTAAAACTCAACATCAATTTTTTTTTTTTTAAAGGTATAGCAGCGACGCAGGCTGTGTTCTTCTTTCTATATATATATATATATATATATATATATATATATATATATATATATATATATATATATATATATATATATATATATATATATATATATATATATATATATATATTTTCTCTCAATATAATTAATCTCAATTAATCAATTACATGTTGGAGATTAAATCCTAAAGTCAAGTTATAATTATTATTAAGATTAAAAAGGAATTGGATTCGGTATTTATTTTATTTGAAGAAGATGAGGAAGATAAAACAAAGAACTGGTTTAAGTAAATTGGAATGTGTTGTAGTTCAGAAAAACGAGTGGCAGAGTAGTGGTTCAGTGTGTTGGTGTAGGAATGGGAGGTCACGGGTTCGAGTCCCGACTTGGACTGATTACTAAATTTTTGAGCTTTTAGAGGTAGTTCTCCTTTTTATTATTATTATTATTATTGTATTATAAATTGTTATTATTATTATTTTTAAAATTAGGAAGTGATTATTATTATTATCATCATTTTAGTTAATATCAAATAATATTACTAAATATTATTATTATTAGAATTATTATTATTATTATTATTATTATTTTTACATTAACATTATTATTATCATTTCTATCATTTTTACTAATTACTAGTATTATTATTAATAATATAAGAACCATAACAATTTTACTATTAATATTACTATTATTACTACAATAAATTGTTATTAAAATACTTATATAAAACATATATAAAAGTATACATATAGAGAAAAATATAAAAAATTAAAATAATATATAGATATTAAAATATAACTTGTTCGATTATGATTACAAATGTTAATATATATACTTAATATAGGTTCGTGAATCCGAGGCCAACCTTATACTTGATCAATGATGTTATATGTATTTTTACTACAAAATACAGTATGGTGAGTATATAGTCCCTTTTAAACTCTAAATATTTTGGGATGAGAATACATGCATTTTATGATTTACGTTATGGACATAAGTGATCAAAAATAAATTCTATGTTGAGTTGTACCATGGCATATTTCTTTATACTTGGTAGCTAATATTTACATGAGGAATGTAAACGCGAATCCTGTTGATAGATCTATCGGGCTTGACAACCCCAACCGGGCTGGACGACCAGTTTTCAACGGTTGCACAGTACTTCGTTTCTGTATACTACACTTGGTACGGTGTAGCGATTATTTAAGAATATGCTGCGATGATTTAAATGTTAAGTATGGTTACCAAGTGCTCAACTACTTTTGCATACACTCGCGAGTGTATTATGTTTAAAATATGAAATCTTGTGGTTCATAGTTATTACGCTGCTAGCATCAAACCTATATATCTCACCAACTTTATGTTGACGTTTTAAAGCATGTTATTCTCAGGTACGAATTAAGTATTCCGCTGTGCATTAACTCATATTAAAGATATTATTTGGAGTCGATCATCACAATGGGACCAACTGTCATAAGACTTCGTCCGGGTGGATTAGGACCGGTTATTTCACTCAGCCAACTTACAACTCCTCGTGATACTGCTACAGCAGTGTTCCTTGTCCAGGAACGAATCAAAACAGACCCCTGCAGTCGCTATCGTTCTCCTTCTGTTTTCTGATTTCACTGAATACCAACCAACCAAACAGCCCGTAAATTATTGCTGCTATTGCTCTATTCTTCTATTGCTGTTTCTTTCTATTTGTACAACTCAAACAGCCTCGATTGTGGCTGCACCTACTAGTTTCTGTTTGCTATCGATTGAAGATGGTGATGCTACGGTGTTAATAAAATTATAAAGATGATAACGTGTAGATGGTGACGATTGTAATGAATGATGGTGATGATGGTGATTGTGATGTACATAATGATGATAATATCACGAATTGATGATGATCGTTAATGATGTTACAATGATCATGATGATGATGAAGTGATCGTGATGATGATTAAAGATGATGTCCGATGGTTATGATATGATGATGATGCATTGGTGTCCCAGGCGAACCCCACATCCCATTTTTCATCGATCACTTTCACAGGACTATTTGGTTAATGAATTAGATAGATTAATTAGGTTTTGAGTTGGGCTTATTCAGTTTCTTAATTGGACCATGAATTTGTTTATACTAGTTGGGCCATAATTGGTTGTTGGGCCGTAATTTGTTCTTGGGTCGAAGATTGTTAATGATTAGGCTCTTTAAAACGAGTTAAATAGACTTGGGCAGCGAAACAAATCAGATAAACAGAATTAGATGGATGGTTAAGGGTGTTTGTGCGTGAGAGGGAGGTCGCGGGTTCGAGTCCTAGCTTTGGTGTTTTATTTCTTTTAAGCCATTTTCCCTTAAGGTAGTGTTTTATTTATTATTGTTATTATTTTTATTGTTATTGTTATTATTATTAGTGTTATTACTATGATTAATGTTATTGTTATGTTATTATTATTATTATTATTAGAAGTATTATAATAATTACTATTAGTATCATAATAAGTGATATAACAATTATTATTATTATCACTACAAGTAGTAATAATGTTATTCTTATTATTGAATTATCATTTTAGGACTACTAATATTATTATATTTGTGATTAGGGTTATTATTGTTGTTACTATAAAATAATACAAGCTATTATTATTTTCGCTAATATTAGTATTAATATCATTTTTGCAACTAGTAGTATTACTATTATTATTATTAACAAAAGTATCATTTCTAACAATATAGTCATTATAATCAGTATTTTCAATATCAAAGGAGTTTATTATTGTTAGTAAGTCATTGTTATTTTAACTATCACTTTTGCTACAAATAAATATTTTGTATTTAAAATATACTTAATACATATATTATAATTATAATAATAGTTTTTATATACCATAAATCAAACATATTAATATTAGTTATACAAATACTTATATATAACAAACTAATAATTTTCTTTTTATATATATATAGATATATCAATATAACTAAATATATAGATATTAAATATTTTTAATTATATATAACATTAAGTTATAATTTATACTAACATATTATAATAACACTAATAATTATATAGAAATTTATTCGATTACAAATATATGTGTTAATATGTATATACATAATATAGGTTCGTGAATCCAAGGACAACCCTGCATTGTTCAATATAGTCGTATGTATTTTTACTACAAAATACATTAGGTGAGTTTCATTACTCCCTTTTTAAATGCTTTTGCAATATATATTTTTGAGACTGAGAATACATGCGCTTTTATAAATGTTTTACGAAATAGACACAAGTAATCGAAACTACATTATATGGTTGAATGATCGAAGCCGAATATGCCCCTTTTTATTAAGTCTGGTAATCTAAGAATTAGGGAACAGACACCCTAATTGACGCGAATCCTAAAGATAGATCTATCGGGCCCAACATGCCCCATCCAAAGTACCGGATGCTTTAGTACTTCGAAATTTATATCATGTTCGAAGGAGGATCTCGGAATGATGGGCATATTCTTATATGCATATTGTGAATGTCGGTTACCAGGTGTTCAATCCATATGAATGATATTTTTGTCTCTATGCATGGGACGTATGTTTATGAGAAATTGAAATATGAAATCTTGTGGTCTATTAAATTATTGAAATGATTGTTATGATAAACTAATGAACTCACCAACCTTTTGGTTGACAATTTAAAGCATGTTTATTCTCAGGTATGAAAGAAGTCTTCCGCTGTGAAATTGCTCATTTAAAAGATATTACTTGGAGTCATTCATGACATATTTCAAAAGACGTTGCATTCGAGTCGTCGAGTTCATCAAGATTATTATTTAGTCAATTATAGTTGAATATATTATGAAATGATTTACATGTCATCAATTTTTGATATAAAGCAAGTTTGTCTTTTAAAAATGAATGCAATGTTTGTAAAATGTATCATATAGAGGTCAAGTACCTCGCGATGTAACCAACTATTATGAATCATTTGTAATCGATATGGACTTTGTCCGGATGGATTAGGATGGGTCTTGACAGTTGGTATCAGAGCGGTGGTCTTAGTGAACCAGGTCTTGCATTAGTGTGTCTAACTGATAGTCTTTAGGATGCATTAGTAAGTCTGGACTTCGATCGTGTCTGCATGTTAAAAGTTTTGCTTATCATTTTTGTCGGAAATCATCTGTTTATCATCCTTAGGAAATTACCTTCTTATCATTCTTAGTCTAGACACATCTTACTGCAATGATTGCATGAATAGTGTATAGACAAGATTCGTATCTTAGCGTATCTGCTAATTTATACCTTAGCATATCTGTGACTGTAGACTTTGTCTGACAGTTTCCGTGGATTCCTCCGTAACTTATGGGATTTTAGTATTATATATGCATATGTAAATTATGTATTGCAGGGTACTAATCTACATCCTATAATCTATTTCTTATCGAAAATCCTTCATCTGATTGTACGAGATGAATCCCTCAACTAGTTCGAGTCCCTCGGATTCCGACAGCTATTCCGATAGTTATCCCGACAGTTATCCCGAATGGATAGTCATCTAAGCTCCGGAAACAACGTCACCAGAATGAATCAACCAATCATCCATCCCCAATTCATCTGATGGATTTGTAGTCGACTTAATCAATGGAGACGCGCAGAAGGCGATCCTTTCCACTAACCGAATTCACCTTTTGGTGAAGAACCTGAAGCACTTACCGGCGAACCTGTTCGTAACACCATTTTCACCCTCATTTCCCTAATGTCTTGCCACGACTATATCCTAACTCAGATTCTAAACCTTATTCATCCGCTCGTTCCGATCGACAATCATCCCGGAGTAATCGAAGAAGTCAACGAGCTTCGCGCTCGAGTAATCAATTTGGAGAACATGGTGCAAAACTTACCAGCTTCAGCAACGTCACCGGCACCAACAGTATCACCAACATCAATACCAGTACCATCAACAACCCAAGTTTCAGCATCATATGCCTCAATATCACATTCTGTACCACGAGCATAATCATCGTTCTACGTATCGTTCTATCTATTTTATCCCCGTTCGACATGGCGATTAAGTAATCTCTAAAGTTTTAGAGATTATCCATTCTAGTTCTAACGGTAAATCAAATGAGTTTAATATCATATTAACTCATTAAATCCATGAATATATCTGAAGAATATATATATATGTAAGTATATTTTCATAAAGATTGTAATTAAAAATTCTTTTGTACAAACTGTTAATGGTGAAAATATTTTAACGGGTAGGTAATACCCGAGGAATATTTAGATTTCACATTAATAAGTTACATTGTATATTCTCCGAATCTGATTCAACAGTCATTTACGATCCTACTTACATTCATCGATATACGTATCCGTTCACCACAGAATAACCATTTTCATTCAATTTCATATTTGGATTTTGACTTATCAGAATCCAACAAGTGGCATAATAAAGAAAACATTAGACAAAATAAAATTTGTTAGAAACAAACAAATTAACTATGAGAAATTTTGTTAAGAATCCACGCTAACAAAATCCTAGCTAACTGTTCCTAGCTAACTGTTAATTCCATATAATATTTTATTTATCGCGATTTTATTTATCGTCATTTAATTTCTGTTATTTAATTTACGCATTTAATTTATCGTCATTTAATTTCTGTTATTTATTTTACGCACTTTAAATATCGGGACACGTATACAAGGTTTTGACATATCATATCGACGCATCTATATATATTATTTGGAATCACCATAGACACTCTATATGCAGTAATGATCGAGTTCTCTATACAGGATTGAGGTTGATTCTATAATAATATATATAGTTTGAGTTGTGATCGAGTCTGAGACATGTACACGGGTCACGATACGTATTAATTAATTCGAATATTATATACTAAGCTATATATGAATTATTGGACTGTTAAATGTGGACTATCAACTGTGGACTATCAACATTGGACAATTAAAATGAATTAAAATATTGATTATAACATATGAAACTAAATAATTCTTCAAGCTTGCCACTTGATTTCATCTTAAACCTCATTTGTATCTTAACGATTACAATCTGCGTTCAAACCTTTCGTAATTCTTGGAAACACCTCAATCAAGAGGATGAACCAACAGTACTTCATCTACGTAACAAGAGATTGATGCATATAGTTATGCACTTGAAAACTCTTGGAACCCGAGTAAACGTTTAACAAGTATCTGTGTTAGCTCCTTTGGAATTGTTATTACCGAAAATAACTTTACAATCCCTCTTCAAAGTAGCCAATTTTGACACAGCTTCAGCAAATCAACTTCGACTTTCATTCGGATTAGCCTTATTATAATCTTGATTATATAAGTTACCTTTCGTCATCATTACTGGAGAATCGTTTATATTTCACCACCTTAGCAATAAATTTACCAGCAATTTCATTGATCTCTGACCTTCCGAAGAATCATTATGTTCATTGAAACCCTATCATATACTCATCCGTATCTTGTAACGAAAATTGTCATACCAATTACCAGGGTTTAGCAATCAGTATTTTGAAATCTCGCAGCATGTCTACATCAACAGTTATATGTATACATATAACAATTATCTCCTTGAATTACGATCTTCAATTCTAAAATTTTGAAAAAAAAAACAAAAAAAAACTGAATGAAGCAGCTGAAACTGTAGACAACCCTAAACGACCTTAATCGTCGAAAGTTTGATGATAAAGAATGGAGTATTGAAAGCACTCAATAGAAAATTTAGTACCGAAAAGCGGATTATGCGAAACTATGAAGGAAGCCGTGGACAAATCACAAAGAATAAGTTTGACATCAAAGAATCGAAATGAATCAATGTCTACTGAAGTCTTGAGCGAATACCTTGCTCCTTACTCTAAACCCTTGCGAACAATATTCTTCATCATCCTCTGATCTTAGAAATTCCAAGATATCATCGTATCTTTCATTATAAATATCCTCCATATTTCTGAAGATATTTTCGTAACTATTCTTATCTGAAATCATTAATCTATTAGTGCTATCAGTGTTACATCATATAGAAACTGTTAGTTTCTATATTCTGTAAACTTTCGAGCTTAAAATATGAATGTTATTGAAGTAATGTTGGGAACTGATGCATGAGTTAGTATAATATAATGACACTTGATCAACGTGATTATATTACAGTAAGTCATGCTGAGTTTCTAATGAGACGTGATGATTCACAGATCATAACGTCATCACGCGCCATGTTACATAACTCTTTCATTCTGCATAACTTCTGAACATATCAAAAATATATATTCTTGATAGTTCTATACTCAGTGATTCTGATAATTTGACAAATCAAATCGTGCTAATACCTTCTTTCTTATTTAGAACATGATGTTTACCCGAAATTCCATACTTACGAATTCTGGACCATTACTCGCTTTACTAGAGGTCGGGAGAATAATTAAAAGGTAAACAGATCCAAAATATAAGAGAAAATATAAAGCCCAATGACAACACCGAAATTACAAACCGTGGATATCGGTACGTATAGCAATATAAAGACACGGGAGGATTATAAATACAATAATCCCTAGAGCATAATAGAAATAAACAGATTCTTCAGGTGGGAGTTGGAAAAGAAGAACGGTCATTGCGGTAGTTAGAATAAGAACAAGGATCAGAACAGGGTTAAGCATTTTCATAAATCTTTTGAATTTGGGAATTGAGTATAGAAGTGGTGAAAATAAATGGAACGAAAAAGGTAAATTTATAAAGGAAATATCAGACGTAGTAATCGGGGCAGATCACCGTATTTAATTAAAAACATCTTAATTTCCATAAATTCCAAAGAATCAGATCTTATAGATCTTCAAGAATTTTCTTTAAATCCCTTGAATTCCGGAATTCAACCAAGGCAATGTCGAAAGTTAAGACGTGCCTTATTTTTCTAAATTCAAACCTGTCTAGTCAAAAGTTAAAAACAAATCTTTGTTTCTCATTTCATTCTTTTGTGAATAGCTTCACTCGTGCTCTTCGAATAATCAAATTGTTTTATCCATATTATTCAATGATGATAAAACTCTATTCATCAACTCATATTCGTCATGAAAACATTTTTATAGTTAGCCATGACGACCTCACTCAAATTTCGGGACGAAATTTCTTTAACGGGTAGGTACTGTAGTGACCCGGGAATTTCCGATCAAATTTAAACTTTAATCTTTATATGTTTCCGACACGATAAGCAAAGTCTGTAATGTTGAGTCTTAAAATCTTTGAACTGTTTACATAGATTCATTTGACCTTTGACCATTCTCGACGATTCACGAACAACCATATATAAATAGATACATATACATTAACTTGAAAATATTACTTGAAATAATATATGATTTAATTTTTGAAAATAAATATGGAAAATAATATGCGATGTAATGAAAACTATTATTATAAATATATAGATATATATTTTTATATATAAATATGTATATAAATATTACTTGTAAATATATAAATTATATTAAATTCAATGGTTTAAAGATATATAATATATTTATTTAGTAGTTAAACTTGCTATTTAAAACTCTTTATATATAGAAAGAGAATATATTAAAAATAAATGATTTCGAGTCTAATTAGTAAATGTCAGTAGTACTTGGTTGACGATTTGTTAGTTTTAATATAGATATTGTACATGTCCATGAAGGATTGAAATAAAAGTTGAACTGTAAATTGATTACGAAGATTTTAGATTTGTCAAAAATATTTTTACCCTTTTAAGACTAAATATTAGCACTCCGTACATATAAATTGGAACATAAAATAAATAATTATTGAACCTTTTTGATCAGGTTTCAAAAAGTTAATGAGTGAAATAATTAATTATATTTAATCTAAAAGTTTGGAATTTTTAGGAGCACGTTTATATTTTAACTGTTTAGCAATGGACACGATATAATATCCGTATGGAATTAATTTCAACAATAATAGTACAGTCATCCGGCTGCTAAACTGTGCTTATATTCCTTTTCCAATTCAATTATTGTTTCTTTTGACAAATATGTCGACGATATAGATCCATATGTTAGGATGGTAACTGTGTTAAATTGTATTAATTGATTCCTTGTTTGACTCTTGTATAAGTTATTATATATTATATATATGTGTGCATATATAGAAGTAGATAGATACTCGATCAACCATTTGATACCTCCTCCCTCTTCTTCAATCACCTTGCACACACCCAACACCATCACCGACGATCACCAAGAATAACCATGATCAACCACCGTCTACTGCCACCTCACGGCCACCACCACTTCCACCCTCTAAACACTACCTCAACTACCGGCAACCATAGAATCACCTAAACCGTCACTTTATTTTTCGGTTCACAACTCACCTTGATCACTTCCAAACCGCCACCATAGCCATTCAACATCTCTCCTCCTTCTCTCTTATTTTCTTCTTCGTAAAACACCCATCACCTTTCATCACCATTCGATTAGACCTCCAATCACCACCTTCTACATCCTACACTCATTACAACCACCATCCTATCGTCACATCTGCAGCTGCTGTTGCAGCCAAGAAAAACACCATCTCTCTTTTCCCTTTCTCCTCTCTCTCTATCCACCTCTCTCTCACTCCTCGTTTTATTTTGCTTTATTTTTTTTCGATGCAAAAACCCTCAGCCAACTTACAACTCCTCGTGATACTACTATAGCAGTGTTCCTTGTCCAGGAATGAATCAAAACAGACCCCTGCAGTCGCTATCGTTCTCCTTCTATTTTCTGATTTCACTGAATACCAACCAACCAAACAGCCCATAAATTATTGCTGCTATTGCTCTATTCTTCTATTGCTGTTTCTTTCTGTTTGTACAACTCAAACAGCCTCGATTGTGGCTGCACCTACTAGTTTCTGTTTGCTATCGATTGAAGATGGTGATGCTACGGTGTTAATAAAATTATAAAGATGATAACGTGTAGATGGTGACGATTGTAATGAACGATGGTGATGATGGTGACTGTGATGTACATAATGATGATAATATCACGAATTGATGATGATCGTTAATGATGTTACAATGATCATGATGATGATGAAGTGATCGTGATGATGATTAAAGATGATGTCTGATGGTTATGATATGATGATGATGCATTGGTGTCCCAGGCGAACCCCACATCCCATTTTTCATCGATCACTTTCACATGACTATTTGGTTAATGAATTAGATAGATTAATTAGGTTTTGAGTTGGGCTTATTCAGTTTCTTAATCGGACCATGAATTTGTTTATACTAGTTGGGCCATAATTGGTTGTTGGGCCGTAATTTGTTCTTGGGTCGAAGATTGTTAATGATTGGGCTCTTTAAAACGAGTTAAATAGACTTGGGCAGCGAAACAAATCAGATAAACAGAATTAGATGGATGGTTAAGGGTGTTTGTGCGTGAGAGGGAGGTCGCGGGTTCGAGTCCTGGCTTTGGTGTTTTATTTCTTTTAAGCCATTTTCCCTTAAGGTAGTGTTTTATTTATTATTGTTATTATTTTTATTGTTATTGTTATTAGTGTTATTACTATGATTAATGTTATTGTTATGTTATTATTATTATTATTATTATTATTATTATTATTATTATTATTAGAAGTATTATAATAATTACTATTAGTATCATAATAAGTGATATAACAATTATTATTATCATCACTACAAGTAGTAATAATGTTATTCTTATTATTGAATTATCATTTTAGGACTACTAATATTATTATATTTGTGATTAGGGTTATTATTGTTGTTACTATAAAAATAATACAAGCTATTATTATTTTCGCTAATATTAGTATTAATATCATTTTTGCAACTAGTAGTATTACTATTATTATTATTAACAAAAGTATCATTTCTAACAATATAGTCATTATAATCAGTATTTTCAATATCAAAGGAGTTTATTATTGTTAGTAAGTCATTGTTATCGAAAACTATCACTTTTGCTACAAATAAATATTTTGTACTTAAAATATACTTAATACATATATTATAATTATAATAATAGTTTTTATATACCATAAATCAAACATATTAATATTAGTTATATAAATACTTATATATAACAAACTAATAATTTTCTTTTTATATATATATATATAGATATATCATTATAACTAAATATATAGATATTAAACATTTTTAATTATATATAACATTAAGTTATAATTTATACTAACATATTATAATAACACTAATAATTATATAGAAATTTATTCGATTACAAATATATGTGTTAATATGTAAATACATAATATAGGTTCGTGAATCCAAGGACAACCCTGCATTGTTCAATATAGTTGTATGTATTTTTACTACAAAATACATTAGGTGAGTTTCATTACTCCCTTTTTAAATGCTTTTGCTATATATATTTTTGGGACTGAGAATACATGCGCTTTTATAAATGTTTTACGAAATAGACACAAGTAATCGAAACTACATTATATGGTTGAATGATCGAAGCCGAATATGCCCCTTTTTATTAAGTCTGGTAATCTAAGAATTAGGGAACAGACATACTAATTGACGCGAATCCTAAAGATAGATCTATCAGGCCCAACATGCCCCATCCAAAGTACCGGATGCTTTAGTACTTCGAAATTTATATCATGTCCGAAGGAGGATCCCGGAATGATGGGGATATTCTTATATGCATATTGTGAATGTCGGTTATCAGGTGTTCAATCCATATGAATGATATTTTTGTCTCTATGCATGGGACGTATGTTTATGAGAAATTGAAATATGAAATCTTGTGGTCTATTAAATTATTGAAATGATTGTTATGATAAACTAATGAACTCACCAACCTTTTAGTTGATACTTTAAAGCATGTTTATTCTCAGGTATGAAAGAAGTCTTCCGCTGTGAAATTTCTCATTTAAAAGATATTACTTGGAGTCATTCATGACATATTTCAAAAGACGTTGCATTCGAGTCGTCGAGTTCATCAAGATTATTATTTAGTCAATTATAGTTGAATATATTATGAAATGATTTACATGTCGTCAATTTTTGATATAAAGCAAGTTTGTCTTTTAAAAACGAATGCAATGTTTGTAAAATGTATCATATAGAGGTCAAGTACCTCGCGATGTAACCAACTATTGTGAATCGTTTGTAATCGATATGGACTTTGTCCGGATGGATTAGGACGGGTCTTGACATCATACGTCCAGAAACAAGTCATGCATTCTGGTTTTATTAAGACTACTTCCCATCCTCGGTCTTGTGGAACATAACCGTTGTGACCGTTGACAAGACAGCATGTTGTAATGTCATCAAAAGGACGAGGGTTTCGTAATGTCCAACAGCCCCGTAATAATCTAAAAACCTTGTTTCTCACCCCAACTACTGAATCCGTCACTTGTGGGAAGGTTTTATTTAAAAGTTGCAATCTGATGTTCTTTTTCTCACTTTGGTAAGAAGCGAACATCACTAACCCGTAAGCATAACATGCTTCTTTATGTTGCATGTTAGAAGCTCTTTCTAATTCATGAAATCCTATGTTGGGATATGTTGAGTCAAAATAGGTTCTTAACCCGTAGCGTAAAATTGCATTTGGGTTCCCCGCATTTAACGCTTTAAAGAAAACACGACATAACTTACGATCTCCCCAATGTGATATACCCCACCTATCAAAGGAAAGCCTTTTATAAACTAAGGCATTTCTGGAAAGTCTTTCAAATGTTTGACAAGTTAATTTCACCATAACTAAATGTGCTGATGAATTTTGACCGACTCTAGACAAGATTTCCTCAATCATATCCTCTGGTAGGTCTTCTAAAATATTCGGTTATCTACCCTTAACGTCCATTTTGTTTTTATACTGTAAAATAGACAAGGATTAGATTCATAAAAGATAATTAACAAATAATACTAGCAGTTTTTACATGGAACATAAAAGTACAAGCACACTACAATACATATAATACACAACATGATTACAACCCTCTAATTTGAATCACTGGTTTCTTCTTCTTCGGACTTGGTTCGTTTTCCTAATTTTCTAGGGATATATGGTGTTCCTCTAATACGAGTCATCGTTTTCCACAATGGTTTAGAAAAACCTGGTGGTTTAGAGGTTCCCGGGTTATTGTTACAATTTAGGAAATATGGACGTTGCCGATACATATAAAGTTCATCGGGGTTGGAATCAGGTTTCTCTATTTTTATACCTTTTCCCTTATTATTTTCTTTCGCTTTATTAAATTGGGTCGAGGTAATTTCTATAACATCATCGGAATCCTCATCGGGATCCGATTCATCGGAAAATTGGTAATCTTCCCAATATTTAGCTTCCTCGGCGGAAACACCATTGACCATTATTAACTTTGGTCCGTTGGTTGAGGATTTTCTTTTATTTAATCGGTTTACTATAGGTATCACTATTTCTTCCTCCGGAACCTCTTCTTCTTCCGGTTCCTCCTCTTCCGGTTCCTCCTCTTCCGGTTCCTCTTCTTCCGGTTCCTCTTCGGGAATTTGTGAATCTTCCCAAAATATATTCGACTCTTCATTATTATTAGGTGAATGGATGGGATTTGTACTAGTGGTAGACATCTATCACACAATATCAAACATATTATGAGGCTAATTGATAATGCTAAAAACGAACATATATTTCATAGCATTATTCCTCAAAGAAAGACAAGCTTTTAGTTGCAATTGTTCTATTTACAAGAGATATTCGTTTAAATAATAAAAGGTGAAGACAAAAGACAGATTCGACGAATTGAAGACGCAAACGACCAAAAAGCTCAAAAGTACAAAAGACAATCAAAAAGGTTCCAATTATTGATAAGAAACGTCTCGAAATTACAAGAGTACAAGATTCAAAACGCAAAGTACAAAATATAAAATTGTACGCAAGGACGTTCGAAAATCCGGAACCGGGACCAGAGTCAACTCTTAACGCTCGACGCAACGGACTAAAAATTACAAGTTAACTATGTGTAACGACCCGCATTTTTTCGATCGTTCTATACTTATAAGATTGATATTTACATAAATTAAACATTACCAACTTGATAAGCAATCCAAATTGTCGAGACTGATATTTCCGAAAAGAGTTTTACACAACGTTTGACCGTCTAGTTTGACCGATGATATCACGAACCATACAATATGTGATAATTATACGTTTGTGTATATATATGTATATATACATATTTAACATGATTAAAGAATGTTTTAATACCTCATTTTATATTAATAACAACAAGTTATATGTGTATTTTGAAACTACTAACTTAAGTTTTCAAAACGATAACTATACGTAACGTTATTTGACATAAATACTTAAGACATATAATGTTTATACATATATTGTATAAGTAATGTATTTAATCACTTTTAAAGACTTAAATACATAAAACCATATAAGTGTATTCACAAAAGATAGCTATATTTGAATTCTCATTCCATTTTTCACAAAATTTCTATACGTATACCTAGGGTATTTATACTCGTATCATACCTAGCTTCTGTACGTATTTACTAATAGTAAATACACATCAAATCACCACCAAACCTACTCTTGTTACTGCCCTTAGAGCTAGGTAATTGAACTTGGACACAAATAAGGCTAGATACATGAAATCATAACTTGAAATTTTTGTCCTTGTCCCCCCATTCCCACGTTTTTAAGGAGTATGAGTACTCCATCATTTTGATTCATTTTATCTCAAATTCTCTAGCAAAACACACACATACTTTGAAGCCTTAAAACCCTTAATCAATTCAGCAAAGTTTCCAAGAAGATCTAGCTACAAAAACCATACTAAAACACCATAAGAAAACCATACAAAAACACTTCAAGAAAACCCTCCAAGAACACCAACTTACTTCCAATCTTTCATCCACTTCTATCACCCTTGTGATTCTAGCTTCTTACTTCTCTCTTACAGCAACTTCATCCAAGGAACTTGAGGTAGAATCTATGTTCATAACCTTATTCGATTCATATATATATAGCTATCTTATTTTGTGGTACAAAAGTTTAACAACAAGAACATAGTTTGAATGTTTTCAAACTTGTTTGCAAACTAAATAGATCCTTCTAATTTAACTTTTAAAATACTTCAAGACATGTAACATAACTTATTTATATGTTAATTTAACAAGGTAAAACTTGGTTTTTCAAAGTATAAGTATTTTTGGAAAAATGGTCATTAAATGATTTTGTTGTAACAAAAATGTTTAACTTCATATGTTTCACTAAACTTTCACCTATGCCGTATGATTTTGAATACAAACCAAGGTATTTACAGTTCAAAGTCTTAAAGAAGAACTCGATCCAAGAAGATGGCAATTTGAATCAACGAAAACGGACTTGTAACGAAGAAACTATGACCGAAACAAAATTGGTTATCCAAGACTTAATTGACTTCGGGATTCATTGGAAAAATTTACATAAAATCACATCTTTATAAGATAACATGATATTTTATATATATGTACTCATAATTCAATTTCATATGGTTCAGGATCACCCGTAAGCAACACGAGAAGATTAATCATAAGATCCCATGATTGTACGCAACACGTCATTTGACAACACCGGTACTTTATGTACGCAACACGTCATTTGACAACACCGGTACCATGGGTCAAGATTAATCTCGACCAATACATATACGATGGGGTTTTATTTATTTCGTTGGGGGTTTTATTTATTTCATTGCGGGTATATTAAACATCTAAAAATGAACCATTAAAATTGAATTACTAACAACGAACTGCTAACTACGGACTAAGGAATTATTCAAAGTATTAAAAGTATAACAAGTATATATATGTGACGTTTGTTTAAAAAGAAAAGGTATTGATATATTATATATGGATAGGTTCGTGATATCAACCGGAAGACCGAGTCAAATTATATATATCATCAAGACAAGAGTGAGTATATAGTCCCACTTTTAAACTCTAAATATTTCGGGATGAGAATACATGTATTTTATGTTTTACGATATGGACACAAGTAACTGAAAAATATGTTCTACGTTGAGTTGTACCACTGGCATACTTCCCTGTAGCTTGGTAACTAATATTTACAGCGGTATTGTAAACGCGAATCCTGTTGATAGATCTATCGGGCCTGACAACCCCAACCGGACTGGACGACCAGTATTCAACGGTTGCACAGTACTTCGTTTTGTGACTACACTTGGTACGGTGTAGTAAGATTTCATATTAAAGGGAATATGCGACGTGAAAATGTTAAGTATGGTTACCAAGTGCTCAACCACTTAGAATACTTTTATTAAACTGTTTATATACGAAATCTTGTGGTCTATATATATATTGCTGCCGGCATTAAACCTATATCTCACCAACTTTATGTTGACCTTTTTAAAACATGTCTATTCTCAGGTGATTTCTAAAGCTTCCGCTGCATCATGTTGGATCTAACCAGGATCTTGCGTACGCATGTTTGTGTCAAAAATAAAACTGCATATCCGAGATGTTGTATTGTAAAATATGCTAGAAACCGTGTTGTTGTCATCATTTGTAAAGTTTGTAAGTCGAAGATTATCGCTAAACGTTAATCTTCTTTTTATTGTCTTAAGCTTGTAACAAAAATAATGGTTGTGGTTTGTAATGTATAATATATGCAGTTTTTCTTTTAAAAATGTCTCATATAGAGGTCAATACCTCGCAATGAAATCATACGTTATCTAACGCGTTCTTATGGTTAAGGACGGGTTATGACATGTGGTATCAGAGCGTTGGTCTTAGCGAACCAGGTTTGCATTAGTGTGTCTAACCGAGAAGTCGTTAGGATACATTAGTAAAGTCTGGACTTTGACCGGGTCTGATTTTAAAAAAAAAAAAAAAACCATTGCTTATCACTGTTGGTTAAAATTTATGTGTAAATATTATGTAAGTACTAATGGGTTAGTTGTTGTGTGATAGATGTCGGGCTCGAAACTTATTATCACATTCAGCGACTCCGAATCAGAACCTTCAGATTGTGTTTCAGTCATTAACATATCCGATGACGAAAGTGGTATTTTTGGGGAAGACTCACAATTTCCGGATGAACCAACTATAGAAATATCGGAAAGTGAACCCGAGGAGGAAAGTGAACCCGAGGAGGAAAGTGAACCCGAGGAGGAAAGTGAACCCGAGGAGGAAAGTGAACCCGAGGAAGAAATACAGGAAATTACAAAAGACGAGTTCGAACTAGGAAAGAAACGAAAGGCTAATGAATTAGAAAATCCAAATCCCGAGTTTAATGAGAATGAAGTGGCACCAATTCCACTCAACACTACCACCCCTATCCCCGCTATTCCTATTAGTGCTATCCCCGCATCTAGTTCTTCGGCACCTCAGCCAAAACGTAGGGAGACAGCTAGGATTCGCGTTGGGGGATTCCCTGGACATAAATGTTTTGGGAAATAGACCAAATGATGCGCTGCCGTATTAAACCATGGAATCACATAATGTTTTGTATAATATTATTAGTGTGGTTTGTTTAAAGTTTGATGTAAGCATATGTAAAATAGCGAAGTATGAAATGCAATAATTTTCCATGGTTAAGTATTATTTAGATTGTAGTAATTGGTTCTGTACTAAGCTATTAAGTATGAACATTAACGGGTAGGTACTACCCTAGATATAATTATAAAACGCTAATAAGAAGAAAAGGCTTTTATAATAATACCTGGTTCATATTATTAACAAGCTATAAATGTACTATAAATACACACTACATCTATAATATTCCATGTGAATAATTATTTTCTTTCATTAGGAAATGGCGCGATTGAATCGAATGACGGAACAAGAACTCGAGGAACTCATCAACCAGCGAGTGAACGACAGAATGTTATGGGTTGAGGCTGCAAGAGATGCTGCAGTTAACCCAAATCCTCGTGTAGGATGCTCCTACAAGACGTTTCAAGCTTGCAAGCCCTCATCATTCAGTGGAACGGAAGGACCGATCGGTTTAACCCGATGGATAGAAAAGATGGAGACGGTGTTCAAAATCAGTGGTTGTGATGAAAAAGACATGACCAAGTTTGCATCGTGCACTTTACAAGATAGTGCACTCACATGGTGGAAGAATTATGTGAAGGCGGTAGGAGGAGATGTAGCTTATGATACTCCATGGGAAGAATTCAAAGCGATGATAATCACCGAGTATTGTCCAAGGAATGAGGTTATTAAGTTAGAAGATGAGTTACGAAGTTTGAAGGTGGTTGGTACTGAAATCACCAACTACAATCAGCGATTCATGGAATTGGTTTTACTATGTCCTGAATTGGTTCCAACCGAAGCACGGAAGATTGAAATGTACAAAGGTGGTTTGCCCAAGAAGGTCAAGGCAAACGTTACGGCGTCGAAACCTAAGACAATTCATGAAGCTATAACCATGGCGAACGAGTTAATGGATCAGGTCATTCTGGATAAGAAAGCATTCACTACTGAGGTGAAGGTATCAAGTAACAAAAGGAAGTGGAACGGAAATTATGATCGAGGTTACCAACAACAATCTTTTAAGAAACCAGAAACCCCGAAAGGTGCGGGTAGTGGTTCAGGCTTTGGTTACAAAGGACAAAGTCCTTTATGCAACCGATGTCACAAACATCACTTTGGTTACTGTAGTGTGTTGTGCACTAAATGCAATCGACAGGGTCATCTTGCTGAAGATTGTAAGGCTCTCGTTACAAATGGTAACAAGACTCCTGCTACCAACGCAAATAGAACTGCTTTGGCTAACGTTACTTGTTTTGGATGTGGAAAACAAGGTCATTATAAGAGTCAGTGCCCGAATCCAGAAAAGAATGGCGGACCTGCACGTGGAAGAGCGTTTGTTATTAATGCTAGAGAGGCACGTGAAGACCCGGAGCTTGTTACGGGTACGTTTACCATTAATAACTTATCAGCATCTATTTTATTTGATACTGGCGCCGATAGAAGTTACGTGTGTAGAAATTTTTACACTAAATTGAATTGTTCATCATTACCTCTAGATGCTAAGTACATGATTGAGTTAGCTAATGGTAAACTAATTAAAGCCGATAAAATTTGTTGTGATTGTGAAATAAATCTAGCCGGAGAAACGTTTAAAATCGACTTAATACCCGTAGAATTAGGAGGTTTTGATGTAATAGTCGGCATGGACTGGATGTCCAAAGTAGGAGCGGAAGTTGTTTGTGCCAAGAAGGCAATTCGTATTCCTGGTAAGGATAAAATACCGGTGATGATTTATGGAGAGAAGGGTAATTCAAAGCTAAAACTCATTAGCTGTTTGAAAGCCAAGAAGTGTTTAGAAAAGGGATGTTACGCTATTTTAGCACATGTTAATAAAGTCGAAAAGAAAGAAAAGTGCATCAACGACGTGCCTGTGGCAAGAGATTTTCCTGAAGTTTTTCCGGAAGAATTGCCGGGATTACCTCCATTTAGATCGGTAGAATTTCAAATAGATTTAGTACCAGGAGCTGCACCAGTGGCTCGTGCTCCATATAGACTTGCACCGTCCGAGTTAAAAGAACTTCAAAGTCAGTTAAAAGAATTACTGGACCGTGGATTCATACGACCGAGTACTTCACCGTGGGGAGCTCCAATTTTGTTTGTTAAGAAGAAAGATGGATCTTTCAGGATGTGTATAGATTATCGTGAATTAAATAAGTTAACTATCAAGAATCGGTATCCACTACCGAGAATTGATGACTTATTTGATCAATTGCAAGGATCATGTGTGTATTCGAAAATCGACTTAAGATCGGGCTATCATCAACTACGCGTCAAAGAAGAGGACATTCCGAAAACTGCTTTTCGGACACGTTATGGTCATTACGAATTTTTGGTCATGCCGTTTGGATTGACAAATGCGCCAGCTGTATTCATGGACCTCATGAATCGAGTTTGTAGTCCGTATTTAGATAAGTTTGTTATCGTTTTCATTGATGATATTCTTATCTATTCCAAGAGTGAGCAAGAGCATGAAGAGCATTTAAGGTTGATATTGGAGTTGTTAAGAAAAGAACAGCTATATGCTAAATTTTCTAAGTGTGCTTTTTGGTTGAAAGAAGTGCAATTTCTTGGCCATGTTGTTAATAGCGAAGGAATTCAGGTTGATCCAGCAAAAACTGAAGCTATTGAAAAATGGGAGACTCCTAATACACCAACACAGATACGCCAATTTTTGGGTTTAGCCGGTTATTATAGAAGGTTTATTCAAGATTTTTCCCGAATAGCTAAGCCGTTGACAGCATTAACGCAAAAAGGGAAGAAATATGAATGGACCTCGGAGCAGGAGAACGCATTTCAAATACTGAAGAAGAAGTTAACTACAGCGCCTATATTATCGTTACCAGAAGGGAACGATGATTTTGAAATATATTGTGACGCTTCGCGACAAGGTTTTGGTTGTGTTCTTATGCAACGGAAGAAAGTTATTGCATTTGCATCCCGACAATTGAAGATTCACGAGCGAAATTATACGACGCATGATCTAGAATTGGGAGCAGTCGTGTTTGCATTGAAGATGTGGAGACACTACTTGTATGGGGTTAAATTCACTGTGTTTACTGATCATAAAAGCCTTCAACATATTTTTGATCAGAAACAATTGAACATGAGGCAACGTAGGTGGGTCGAGTTAATAAACGACTATGATTGTGAAATTCGTTATCATCCCGGAAAGGCGAACGTGGTGGCCGATGCTTTAAGCAGAAAGGAACGAGAACCAATTCGAGTTCGAGCAATGAATATAAAAATTCGCATGAATCTCAACTCACAAATCAAAGAAGTTCAACGAGAAGCACTTACTAAAGAAAATAAAGGAAATGAAATAATGAAGAAGTATGAGAAGCAACTCGTTATGCGGGAAGATGGAATTCGATATTTTGCAAATCGTATTTGGGTACCGAAGTTGGGTGGATTAAGGAAGTTGATATTGAACGAGGCACATAAGACAAGATATTCGATACATCCTGGAGTTGGAAAGATGTACCAAGATCTTAAGACGCATTATTGGTGGCCTAATTTGAAGACAGACGTTGCAACATATGTTGGGGAATGTTTAACTTGTTCCAAAGTCAAAGCAGAACACCAGAAGCCGTCAGGGTTACTTCAACAACCAGAAATTCCAGAATGGAAATGGGACGGTATTACCATGGATTTCATCACGAAGTAACCAAAGACTGCCTGGGGATACGACACCATTTGGGTGATTGTTGATCGTCTCACCAAGTCTGCACATTTCTTGCCTATAAAGGAAACGGATAGAATGGAGAAACTATTACGATTGTATATAAAGGAAGTTGTTTCAAGGCATGGGATACCTATTTCCATTATATCTGATCGTGATAGTAGATTTACCTCAAAGTTTTGGCAATCACTACAGGAGGCACTAGGAACTCGTTTGGATATGAGTACCGCATATCATCCACAAACCGATGGACAGAGTGAGAGAACGATTCAGACTCTCGAAGACATGCTCAGGGCATGTGTGATCGATTTTGGAAACGGATGGGATAAATATCTACCGTTAGCAGAATTCTCGTATAATAATAGTTATCATGCGAGCATTGGAGCTGCGCCATTCGAAGCATTGTATGGAAGGAAGTGTAGATCTCCTATCTGTTGGAATGAAGTAGGAGATCGACATTTAACTGGTCCCGAGATCATACACGAAACGACCGAGAAGATAGTACAAATCAAGGAGAGATTGAAAACAGCCCGTAGTCGCCAAAAGAGCTACGCCGATGTCCGAAGGAAACCATTAGAGTTTCAGGTCGGGGACATGGTTATGCTAAAGGTGTCACCTTGGAAAGGTGTGATACGTTTCGGCAAAAGGGGTAAACTAAACCCAAGGTACGTAGGCCCGTTCAAGATCATCGAACGCATTGGACCGGTAGCTTATCGACTCGAGTTACCGCAACAACTCGCCGGAGTACATAATACCTTTCACGTCTCGAACCTTAAGAAGTGTCTTGCAAAGGAAGACCTCACCATTCCTCTTGAAGAAATCCATGTCGACGAGAAACTACAATTCATCGAAGAACCAATCGAAATCATGGATCGTGAAGTTAAACAGCTCAAACAGAGCAATATACCGATTGTTAAGGTTCGTTGGAATGCTTGAAGAGGTCCTGAGTTTACTTGGGAACGAGAGGATCAGATGAAACAAAAGTATCCACACTTGTTTCTCGATGACGCAAAATAGGTACAATTTTAAAATTTCGGGACGAAATTTATTTAACGGGGAGGTAATGTAACGACCCGCATTTTTTCGATCGTTCTATACTTATAAGATTGATATTTACATAAATTAAACATTACCAACTTGATAAGCAATCCAAATTGTCGAGACTGATATTTCCGAAAAGAGTTTTACACAACGTTTGACCGTCTAGTTTGACCGATGATATCACGAACCATACAATATGTGATAATTATACGTTTGTGTATATATATGTATATATACATATTTAACATGATTAAAGAATGTTTTAATACCTCATTTTATATTAATAACAACAAGTTATATGTGTATTTTGAAACTACTAACTTAAGTTTTCAAAACGATAACTATACGTAACGTTATTTGACATAAATACTTAAGACATATAATGTTTATACATATATTGTATAAGTAATGTATTTAATCACTTTTAAAGACTTAAATACATAAAACCATATAAGTGTATTCACAAAAGATAGCTATATTTGAATTCTCATTCCATTTTTCACAAAATTTCTATACGTATACCTAGGGTATTTATACTCGTATCATACCTAGCTTCTGTACGTATTTACTAATAGTAAATACACATCAAATCACCACCAAACCTACTCTTGTTACTGCCCTTAGAGCTAGGTAATTGAACTTGGACACAAATAAGGCTAGATACATGAAATCATAACTTGAAATTTTTGTCCTTGTCCCCCCATTCCCACGTTTTTAAGGAGTATGAGTACTCCATCATTTTGATTCATTTTATCTCAAATTCTCTAGCAAAACACACACATACTTTGAAGCCTTAAAACCCTTAATCAATTCAGCAAAGTTTCCAAGAAGATCTAGCTACAAAAACCATACTAAAACACCATAAGAAAACCATACAAAAACACTTCAAGAAAACCCTCCAAGAACACCAACTTACTTCCAATCTTTCATCCACTTCTATCACCCTTGTGATTCTAGCTTCTTACTTCTCTCTTACAGCAACTTCATCCAAGGAACTTGAGGTAGAATCTATGTTCATAACCTTATTCGATTCATATATATATAGCTATCTTATTTTGTGGTACAAAAGTTTAACAACAAGAACATAGTTTGAATGTTTTCAAACTTGTTTGCAAACTAAATAGATCCTTCTAATTTAACTTTTAAAATACTTCAAGACATGTAACATAACTTATTTATATGTTAATTTAACAAGGTAAAACTTGGTTTTTCAAAGTATAAGTATTTTTGGAAAAATGGTCATTAAATGATTTTGTTGTAACAAAAATGTTTAACTTCATATGTTTCACTAAACTTTCACCTATGCCGTATGATTTTGAATACAAACCAAGGTATTTACAGTTCATAGTCTTAAAGAAGAACTCGATCCAAGAAGATGGCAATTTGAATCAACGAAAACGGACTTGTAACGAAGAAACTATGACCGAAACAAAATTGGTTATCCAAGACTTAATTGACTTCGGGATTCATTGGAAAAATTTACATAAAATCACATCTTTATAAGATAACATGATATTTTATATATATGTACTCATAATTCAATTTCATATGGTTCAGGATCACCCGTAAGCAACACGAGAAGATTAATCATAAGATCCCATGATTGTACGCAACACGTCATTTGACAACACCGGTACTTTATGTACGCAACACGTCATTTGACAACACCGGTACCATGGGTCAAGATTAATCTCGACCAATACATATACGATGGGGTTTTATTTATTTCGTTGGGGGTTTTATTTATTTCATTGCGGGTATATTAAACATCTAAAAATGAACCATTAAAATTGAATTACTAACAACGAACTGCTAACTACGGACTAAGGAATTATTCAAAGTATTAAAAGTATAACAAGTATATATATGTGACGTTTGTTTAAAAAGAAAAGGTATTGATATATTATATATGGATAGGTTCGTGATATCAACCGGAAGACCGAGTCAAATTATATATATCATCAAGACAAGAGTGAGTATATAGTCCCACTTTTAAACTCTAAATATTTCGGGATGAGAATACATGTATTTTATGTTTTACGATATGGACACAAGTAACTGAAAAATATGTTCTACGTTGAGTTGTACCACTGGCATACTTCCCTGTAGCTTGGTAACTAATATTTACAGCGGTATTGTAAACGCGAATCCTGTTGATAGATCTATCGGGCCTGACAACCCCAACCGGACTGGACGACCAGTATTCAACGGTTGCACAGTACTTCGTTTTGTGACTACACTTGGTACGGTGTAGTAAGATTTCATATTAAAGGGAATATGCGACGTGAAAATGTTAAGTATGGTTACCAAGTGCTCAACCACTTAGAATACTTTTATTAAACTGTTTATATACGAAATCTTGTGGTCTATATATATATTGCTGCCGGCATTAAACCTATATCTCACCAACTTTATGTTGACCTTTTTAAAACATGTCTATTCTCAGGTGATTTCTAAAGCTTCCGCTGCATCATGTTGGATCTAACCAGGATCTTGCGTACGCATGTTTGTGTCAAAAATAAAACTGCATATCCGAGATGTTGTATTGTAAAATATGCTAGAAACCGTGTTGTTGTCATCATTTGTAAAGTTTGTAAGTCGAAGATTATCGCTAAACGTTAATCTTCTTTTTATTGTCTTAAGCTTGTAACAAAAATAATGGTTGTGGTTTGTAATGTATAATATATGCAGTTTTTCTTTTAAAAATGTCTCATATAGAGGTCAATACCTCGCAATGAAATCATACGTTATCTAACGCGTTCTTATGGTTAAGGACGGGTTATGACACTATGTATATAAATATAATATAATATATAATTAATTATATTAATTATATATATATTATATTTATAAATAAAAAACCGTCGGCAGAGAAAGACTCCAAGGACTGAGCTGTAATTTCATTCTCCGCGACTCGCGGAGTTTGAAGAGGATTTTGCCGCGAGTCGCGGAGCCCCAAATTTGAAAACTGCCTATAAAGCCAACCGAATTCTGATCAAAAACCATCATCTTTTTCTTCCTCATTCATACGTAAAATTTATATTTATATTTATAATTTATATTTTAATTTTAATTATAATTCTAATAATAAGGGTATGTTAGCAAATGTTGTAAGGGTGTAAGTCGAAATTCTGTCCGTGTAACGCTACGCTATTTTTAATCATTGTAAGTTATGTTCAACCTTTTTACATTAATGTCTCGTAGCTAAGTTATTATTATGCTTATTTAAAACGAAGTAATCATGATGTTGGGCTAATTACTAAAATTGGGTAATTGGGCTTTGTACCATAATTGGGGTTTGGACAAAAGAACGACACTTGTGGAAATTAGACTATGGGCTATTAATGGGCTTTATATTTGTTTAACTAAATGATAGTTTGTTAATGTTAATATAAAGATTTACAATTGGGCGTCCCTATAAATTACCATATACACTCGATCGGACACGATGGGCGGGGTATTTATATGTACTAATAATCGTTCATTTAACCGGACACGGGAATGGATTAATAGCCACTAGAATAATTAAAACAGGGGTGAAATTACATTCAAGAGTAATTGGTGTAATTGTTAACAAAGTAGTAAAACCTTAGTTTACACGCAGTCGATAACCTGGTGTATTCATTAAACAAAGTATTAAAACCTTGTTACAATTCGAATCCCCAATTAGTTGGAATATTTAACTTCGGGTATAAGAATAATTTGATGAGGACACTCGCACTTTATATTTATGACTGATGGACTGTTATGGACAAAAACCAGACGGACATATTAAATAATCCAGGACAAAGGACAATTAACCCATGGGCATAAAACTAAAATCAACACGTCGAACATCATGATTACGGAAGTTTAAATAAGCATAATTCTTTTATTTCATATTTAATTTCCTTTATTTTATATTTAATTGCACTTCTAATTATCGCACTTTTATTTATTGTTATTTAATCGCACTTTTAATTATCATACTTTTTAATTATCGCAATTTTATTTTATCGCACTTTTATTATTCGCAATTTCATTATCGTTATTTACTTTACGCTTTAAATTAAGTCTTTTATTTATTTAATATTTTACATTAGGTTTTAACTGCGACTAAAGTCTTAAAATCGACAAACCGGTCCTTAAACGGTAAAAACCCCCCTTTATAATAATAATATTACTTATATATATGTTTGTATTTTTATAAAAGTAAACTAATATAGCGTTGAGCTTTGTTTAAAGATTTCCCTGTGGAACGAACCGGACTTACTAAAAACTACACTACTGTACGATTAGGTACACTGCCTATAAGTGTTGTAGCAAGGTTTAAGTATATCCATTCTATAAATAAATAAATATCTTGTGTAAAATTGTATCGTATTTAATAGTGTTTTCTGCTAAAATTAATAACTATTTTATATACACCTCGCATTATATAACATCAAGTATTTTATAACATCAAGTATTTGATAATGCTAAAAACGAACATATATTTCATAGCATTATTCCTCAAGAAAGACAAGCTTTTAGTTGCAATTGTTCTATTTACAAGAGATATTCGATTAAATAATAAAAGGTGAAGACAAAAGACAGATTCGACGAATTGAAGACGCAAACGACCAAAAAGCTCAAAAGAACAAAAGACAATCAAAAAGGTTCCAATTATTGATAAGAAACGTCTCAAAATTACAAGAGTACAAGATTCAAAAACGCAAAGTACAAAATATAAAATTGTACGCAAGGACGTTCGAAAATCCGGAACCGGGACCAGAGTCAACTCTTAACGCTCGACGCAACGGACTAAAAATTACAAGTTAACTATGTATATAAATATAATATAATATATAATTAATTATATTAATTATATATATATTATATTTATATATAAAAAACCGTCGGCAGAGAAAGACTCCAAGATGTGAGCTGGAATTTCAAACTCCGCGACTCGCGGAGTTTGAAGTGCAAAACCTCCGCGAGTCGCGGAAAGACCGGATTACAGAAAAAAAAATAAAAAGAGCTGAACGATCAGTTTCAGTCCCCAACCCAAAAACTCAAAAACAAACTGCGAAAAAACCCCGAAAATACACCCAAAAACACCCCAAAAATCCCAATTTTTAACCGTTAATCACCAAATTTTTTGCTAAAATCATGTTGAGAAGGATGCTATCTAAGAATTACTCAAGAAAAACGGTAAATTTCTACACCTAAACACCATTTAATTCGAAATTTGATGTTCTTGAGCTATTTTTTCCCCAATTTGATTTTGATGCTTTTTAGTGTAATTAGACTTAAATTGTTTATGTATTATGCTTGTATAACCTAGATTGATGCTGTTTAACATGATTAGAAGCCTTAAACTTCAAATTTTGAATAATCTAGGGTTTGTGTTCTTGAGCAAATTTGGGGCTTTTTGATATAAACAGGTTATGGCCGATTTTTGTCATGAATTGTTGCTAAATTGAGTAGTGTAACATGTCTAGGTAGTTAAATAATCCAAACTTTGAGCCTAAACATGATTTTGAGAATTAAAGTGGACTTTTTCAAGTCTAAAATTCATGAACTTGATTTTTGAAAGATAATGCCATTTGAGACTTGTTTGATTGCTAGTAATGATTATTTTGACATGTTATTTGAGTTGAATGCTTATGAACTTGGCGAAAATTTTTGTATATGCTTATTTGAAAAAGTGTAGATTTGATAAAAATGTGAAAATAAGCTTAAGTTTGATATAAATTGATAATGTCATTGTAATTATTTTGATTGATGATTTTGCTGACACTAATGCATATTTGGATGCACAAAAATTGTGTTTGATGTGTTTTGCAGAATGAAAGGGGTGAATCTTCATCCCAAGCCCGCAATGCTCCTGCTGAGAATTTGGAACAACAGGAGGTAGATAACTACTACAAGCAGGATATACCTCATCCAGTCATGACCTTTTCCGATATGCACTTGGAAGAGTTGCACCCGAACCTGAGATTTGACAGACTTTGGATAGATTATCTAAAATATCAACGGGGTTTGCATACTCTTCATTCTAAGGTTGTTGAGGTACCGAGGGTCATAGAATGGGGACCCTTAGAAGCTGTAGAATTGGCCGGGCCAATTAGGGAATTACTTGTACAGAGGTATGGTAATTCTTCTTTTAATGACTGGATATGTTTATTCACCATACGTAGACCTGTATATAAAGTATGGTGTGAAGAATTGTTATGTAGTATAGAGTTGAATGATCGGGTAGCTAGTTTAACCGATCGTCCTTTTATTAGATTTTTGTTAGGCGGTTCGATGCGCCACATGTCTTTACTGGACATGGCTCAGGCTTTACGTATATATACGCCTGAGGAGTTAGCGTCTGCCGATTGTAGAGGATTGATACTAAACGGTAGAAAGATAGATGAAAATTTTGATACACACGGTGTGTGGAGTCAAATGACAAGCCATCACCGTTTCAAAGGGGGAAATTACTCTTATTTGGATATAGATAGAGCCGAATTAAGAGTGATACATAGGTTTTTAGCTAATTCGATTACACAAAGGGGTAAGAACAAAGAAAAAGTAAATGAACAGGATTTGTTTTACCATATGTGTATTCGAGACCCACAAAGCGCTGTAAGTATACCATATTGTGTGGGTTATTATTTATCAGCTATGGTTCGGGGGATGCGACCACATAGCATAATAGGAGGTGGTATTTTTATTACTTTGATTGGTGAATATCTCGGTGTGGATATAAGTCGGGGGGGATTATTACTAGAAGAGCCGGAACCCCGCGATACTATAGGTTTAAATGTATACCATGGTGCGAAAGTTTTGAAGAGGCGAAATAACGCCGCAGTACGATACCATGGTAGACATCCACAGGTGGAGAGAAACCAGCAGCAAGGTAATGTAGGAGGGGGGAATGAGATGCAAGAAATGCATAGGTTTATAGCTTCTCAGGAATACGAAAATGCTAGACAGAGAGCATTTGAAGATTGGCAAGTTCATCAGAACCAGATCATAGCTCATTGCCAACATATAGGTAGAAACTATATTCCTACACCGAAACCCATCTTCCCTCCTTGGTCTATAGAGATGCAGCCACCATATCCTACGTATGACCCTGCCGAAGCATTCTATAGCACTTATGGTTATGCCTGGAACCCCTATTGGTACCAATATCATCCTTAGTTTACTTTTTATTTTTTTTATTTTGTAATTTGTAATTATTGATACATTTAATATTTTTGTTAATATTGTAATCATTTTTATAATTATCTAACTTTTATTCTTAGATTTTAATAATTTTTGAATGTGGGGTAATATACCAAACTTCAAAAATATGTATATATGTTTGCAGTTTATCTTATGTACACAACAGGGTAAAACAACGCATTTTCAAAGACTGGCATTAAGTTCAGCAAAAGCAACTAATTTTGACGACAAGATGCAAAATATATGTGAAATAACAACAAGACGGAATGAACAAATGATGTGCACCATTTATCATTCAGCAAACAAACACCAATATATTTGGAAACTTTGGTAAAATTTAATCATTTTCACACAAATCACCTTCAATAATTTAAATTGTTACTGATTTCTTGCAAATGAGGGCATTGCAAGATCTTAAGTGTGGGAAGGGGTTAAATTCTTTCGGATTTTAAAATTTTTTACTTTATACACTTGGTTACCATTAAAAATACTAGTAAAGCAGTAGTTGTATTAGAATCTAGTGCTCTCTGATAAAAAAAGAACAGCCCTAGTCTTATATACTGACTACCCAATTCTAGTAAAAATTTTCAATTAAATGAATTCAAATCATGTTTATACATATTTATGAACGATAAAACTAGGTTTTAACACCGAAATTATTGTTATCTCAGAAAGAACATAAATTAAGAAACAAACTAAAATGTCAAAATTCATTTAAAATGGAATAGAGGACGATAAAAAGAAAAATAAAAAGCCAAGTGTGGGAAAATTTACCAAGTTATTTTAAACATATGTCACATATATCTGTAACAAATAACTGAAAATACTTTTGCTTTGGACTAAACTAAACTATTTTACCCGATGAAAGAAAAGAAGAGACGGATCTACATGATGAATCAATTCCATCATTAAAAGGAAGTAAAGTCTTCCGAAAAAGAAACGCGCTTCTTGATTTAGGTCATGAAGTTGTCGTCCAGACCAGCTGTAGGTTGACGAAAAATCTAGAAAAGTCATCACTAAAATCAGCAGGAAATCCACGGACCTCAGCATTAAACAGGGTCGCCAAGTGGTCAGATTTATCCTAACCATGAGAA
This sequence comes from Rutidosis leptorrhynchoides, assembly GCF_046630445.1. Classification (NCBI taxonomy): domain Eukaryota; kingdom Viridiplantae; phylum Streptophyta; class Magnoliopsida; order Asterales; family Asteraceae; genus Rutidosis; species Rutidosis leptorrhynchoides. The sequence continues at coordinate 287,604,833 of NC_092342.1, read as the reverse complement.
GGATTTATCTCGTACAATGGGGGGACACCATGCAAATTAGCTGGATAAGACTAATGAATCAGATCCCCAGAAAGGATAATCTCCTTAAAGATTAAAAATCAGCTTTTAAGACTGATATTACTCAATCCTAGAGATTGACCTTAAAGATTGAGAATTCAAACTCATGGAATTCAATGATATCTAAACTCGAGCTTAAACGAGAAAATATTTTGATCAAAATTACAAACCGATTTGTTTTCTGAAAACCCTATTTTCAATGCGTTCATTACCATTGAACGTAAAATCCTAGGAATTCACCTGGAATTCATTAGGTCACCTGAACCAAATCGGGTGTCAACCGTAAGAACGGTGGTTGCATAATGGTCAAAGACAGGACCTTGTGCCAGACCGAAAAAATTATAAGGGTGAGCTTTACTATTGCTCCTACCAAGGATAGTAATTGCGTCCGACACGTTATAGACCATAATTAAAAGCATGTCAGGGGACATTGCCTTAACAGTTGCTTGTTCAACGCTTTCCTTTACAACCGGACGGTAGTTTACCGAAAGGTAATATACGGGACAAGTAAACTGGACGTGTTGCTTTCCAAATACAAGGTTAGCAAGTGGGTGACACAAAACCGCAAGTTTTGAGCTAAAATTTTCAAATCTGAAACCCACCAAACCCACAAAAATATTTTGCAAACACCGGTAAAGGGTTATTCCGGAAAACTTATCTAGGGTAAAAACTCGATTTCAAAAGATCAAATGTTTTCATAAAGATCCAATTTCCTTAATGGATCTAAATTTTTATAGTCATGTGGGACTGTAAACCATATCGTTACTACCATTGTTTATACTGCCGTATAGAAATCACTGATGTACAAAGTGTGAAGAATAAAGAAGTGATTCTAGTATTTCAAGACGATATTGCTTGAGGACAAGCAACGCTCAAGTGTGGGAATATTTGATAATGCTAAAAACGAACATATATTTCATAGCATTATTCCTCAAGAAAGACAAGCTTTTAGTTGCAATTGTTCTATTTACAAGAGATATTCGATTAAATAATAAAAGGTGAAGACAAAAGACAGATTCGACGAATTGAAGACGCAAACGACCAAAAAGCTCAAAAGAACAAAAGACAATCAAAAAGGTTCCAATTATTGATAAGAAACGTCTCGAAATTACAAGAGTACAAGATTCAAAAACGCAAAGTACAAAATATAAAATTGTACGCAAGGACGTTCGAAAATCCGGAACCGGGACCAGAGTCAACTCTTAACGCTCGACGCAACGGACTAAAAATTACAAGTTAACTATGTATATAAATATAATATAATATATAATTAATTATATTAATTATATATATATTATATTTATATATAAAAAACCGTCGGCAGAGAAAGACTCCAAGATGTGAGCTGGAATTTCAAACTCCGCGACTCGCGGAGTTTGAAGGCCAAAATGGCCGCGAGTCGCGGAGACCCAAAATGAAAAAATGCCTATAAAGCCAACCGAATTCTGAACGCAAAAAATATCTATAATCTCTCTTCTCTCATATATACGAAAAATATATATATATAATTTATATTTTAATTTTAATTTTAATTCTAATAATAAGGGTATGTTAGCAAATGTTGTAAGGGTGTAAGTCGAAATTCTGTCCGTGTAACGCTACGCTATTTTTAATCATTGTAAGTTATGTTCAACCTTTTTATATTAATGTCTCATAGCTAAGTTATTATTATGCTTATTTAAAACGAAGTAATCATGATGTTGGGCTAATTACTAAAATTGGGTAATTGGGCTTTGTACCATAATTGGGGTTTGGACAAAAGAACGACACTTGTGGAAATTAGACTATGGGCTATTAATGGGCTTTATATTTGTTTAACTAAATGATAGTTTGTTAATGTTAATATAAAGATTTACAATTAGGCGTCCCTATAAATTACCATATACACTCGATCGGACACGATGGGCGGGGTATTTATATGTACGAATAATCGTTCATTTAACCGGACACGAGAATGGATTAATAGCCACTAGAATAATTAAAACAGGGGTGAAATTACATTCAAGGGTAATTGGTGTAATTGTTAACAAAGTAGTAAAACCTTGGTTTACACGCAGTCGATAACCTGGTGTATTCATTAAACAAAGTATTAAAACCTTGTTACAATTCGAATCCCCAATTAGTTGGAATATTTAACTTCGGGTATAAGAATAATTTGATGAGGACACTCGCACTTTATATTTATGACTGATGGACTGTTATGGACAAAAACCAGACGGACATATTAAATAATCCAGGACAAAGGACAATTAACCCATGGGCATAAAACTAAAATCAACACGTCAAACATCATGATTACGGAAGTTTAAATAAGCATAATTCTTTTATTTCATATTTAATTTCCTTTATTTTATATTTAATTGCACTTCTAATTATCGTACTTTTTAATTATCGCAATTTTATTTTATCGCACTTTTATTATTCGCAATTTCATTATCGTTATTTACTTTACGCATTAATTTAAGTCTTGTATTTATTTTATATTTTACATTAGGTTTTAACTGCGACTAAAGTCTTAAAATCGACAAACCGGTCATTAAACGGTAAAAAACCCCCTTTATAATAATAATATTACTTATATATATATTTGTATTTTTAATAAAAGTAAACTAATATAGCGTTGAGCTTTGTTTAAAGATTTCCCTGTGGAACGAACCGAACTTACTAAAAACTACACTACTGTACGATTAGGTACACTGCCTATAAGTGTTGTAGCAAGGTTTAAGTATATCCATTCTATAAATAAATAAATATCTTGTGTAAAAATGTATCGTATTTAATAGTGTTTTCTGCTAAAATTAATAACTATTTTATATACACCTCGCATTATATTTTGAGGAATAATGCTATGATAATGCTAAAAACGAACATATATTTCATAGCATTATTCCTCAAGAAAGACAAGCTTTTAGTTGCAATTGTTCTATTTACAAGAGATATTCGTTTAAATAATAAAAGGTGAAGACAAAAGACAGATTCGACGAATTGAAGACGCAAACGACCAAAAAGCTCAAAAGTACAAAAGACAATCAAAAAGGTTCCAATTATTGATAAGAAACGTCTCGAAATTACAAGAGTACAAGATTCAAAACGCAAAGTACAAAATATAAAATTGTACGCAAGGACGTTCGAAAATCCGGAACCGGGACCAGAGTCAACTCTTAACGCTCGACGCAACGGACTAAAAATTACAAGTTAACTATGTATATAAATATAATATAATATATAATTAATTATATTAATTATATATATATTATATATATAATAAAAACCGTCGGCAGAGAAAGACTCCAAGATGTGAGCTGGAATTTCAAATTCCGCGACTCGCGGAGTTTGAAGGCAAAATTCACCGCGAGTCGCGGAGCCCCAAATATCAAAAATCCCTATAAAGCAAACCGAATTCTGATCAAAATTTCATATCTTTTTCTTCCTCATTCATACGTAAAATTTATATTTATATTTATAATTTATATTTTAATTTTAATTATAATTCTAATAATAAGGGTATGTTAGCAAATGTTGTAAGGGTGTAAGTCGAAATTCTGTCCGTGTAACGCTACGCTATTTTTAATCATTGTAAGTTATGTTCAACCTTTTTATATTAATGTCTCGTAGCTAAGTTATTATTATGCTTATTTAAAACGAAGTAATCATGATGTTGGGCTAATTACTAAAATTGGGTAATTGGGCTTTGTACCATAATTGGGGTTTGGACAAAAGAACGACACTTGTGGAAATTAGACTATGGGCTATTAATGGGCTTTATATTTGTTTAACTAAATGAAAGTTTGTTAATGTTAATATAAAAATTTACAATTGGGCGTCCCTATAAATTACCATATACACTCGATCGGACACGATGGGCGGGGTATTTATATGTACGAATAATCGTTCATTTAACCGGACACGGGAATGGATTAATAGCCACTAGAATAATTAAAACAGGGGTGAAATTACATTCAAGGGTAATTGGTGTAATTGTTAACAAAGTAGTAAAACCTTGGTTTACACGCAGTCGATAACCTGGTGTATTCATTAAACAAAGTATTAAAACCTTGTTACAATTCGAATCCCCAATTAGTTGGAATATTTAACTTCGGGTATAATAATAATTTGACGAGGACACTCGCACTTTATATTTATGACTGATGGACTATTATGGACAAAAACCAGACGGACATATTAAATAATCCAGAACAAAGGACAATTAACCCATGGGCATAAAACTAAAATCAACACGTCGAACATCATGATTACGGAAGTTTAAATAAGCATAATTCTTTTATTTCATATTTAATTTCCTTTATTTTATATTTAATTGCACTTCTAATTATCGCACTTTTATTTATTGTTATTTAATCGCACTTTTAATTATTGTACTTTTTAATTATCGCAATTTTATTTTATCGCACTTTTATTATTCGCAATTTCATTATCGTTATTTACTTTAAGTTTTAATTTAAGTCTTTTATTTATTTAATATTTTACATTAGGTTTTAACTGCGACTAAAGTTTTAAAATCGACAAACCGGTCATTAAACGGTAAAAACCCCCCTTTATAATAATAATATTACTTATATATATATTTGTATTTTTATAAAAGTAAACTAATATAGCGTTGAGCTTTGTTTAAAGATTTCCCTGTGGAACGAACCGGACTTACTAAAAACTACACTACTGTACGATTAGGTACACTGCCTATAAGTGTTGTAGCAAGGTTTAAGTATATCCATTCTATAAATAAATAAATATCTTGTGTAAAAATGTATCGTATTTAATAGTTTTTCCTAGTAAAATATAAGCTATTTTATATACACCTCGCATAACATCAAGTATTTTTGGCGCCGCTGCCGGGGACTTATCTTAAAAGCCGGAAGCGCAACGCTAATATAAAAAAAAAAAGGATTTTTAGTTAACTTTTATTAAAATTCGTTTTTGTAAAAATACGTTTTAATTATTCAAAAATATAAAAAGAAAAACAAAAATATAAGCATTTTTAAGATTTTGTTAAATATTTAAGTTTTATAAGCTTCTTTATTTTTATTTTAGTTTATAAAAATATAAGTTTTATTTAAATATCTTTTATTTATATAAAAATAGAAAACAGAAAATAAAAATAAATAAATAAAGAAAAAACGCGTCGAATTTGAAACCTGTCAGCTGAAATTTGAAACCCCGCGACTCGCGGGGTTTGAAGCATTAAATACCGCGACTCGCGGAGGGTACCTGACACACGGACAGAAGCCCTAATTCAGCATTTATTACGGATTATTAATTATTATTATTATTATTAACCCTAATTAATATTATAATTAAGTTTTATTTTAATTTAAGTTTTATTTAATTTATATTTTAGTTTAAATAAGTTTAATTAAATTATAAAATTAGTAGTTTTATTAAATAAATAATATAAAAATAATATTTTTATAAAAATTGTACTTTTTACAACTTTTTGTATATTTTTATATTTTGTCCCTTTTTAATCGTTGTAGCGTAATATTTGTATTTTTAGCTCATATTTAATTTTAAACTTAGTTTTTGCTATAGTTATTTTTACTCCTAGATTTTTAGGCTTTGCCGTAGAATTCCTTAAGTGCTTTTTCTTTAGACTAAGATTTAGGTGCTTTAGAATTTTGCGACGCCTTTTTAAGTTTTAGTTTCTTTTTAAGTTATTTCCATTTGGGATTTAGTTTTTCCTTGTAAGCTTTAATATTTTTAGACCTTTTACTATGTATCAATTATCATTCCAATTAGTAATCTCAATTTGCGATTATAATTTTAAGTTAGTTGTAGTAATAAGATTAGGTTAGTTAAGTATTTTTAAGTTTTTATAAGTTTCTTTTATTTTTCCGTCACCTTTTATTTTTCAACCATTTTTTTTTCTTTTTCGACCTTTTTCGACGAACTCTTTTTCTTTCTCATTTCTCGCCATTCTAGTTTTTAGGACATAGATTTTTATTCTACTTCTTATCTAAATTTCTTAAAATTACGAAAATTTATTTTAAGTGGTTAAATTGATAGACATCAAAATTTTCTGGTTCGTAGTAATAGTTGGATTTGTACGTGGACCGGGTTATTGGAGCCAAACAGTCCTCAATTATATTGAGACCAAACGAATCCTGCCCCTCTGCTGCATCTTTTGGCTATTCGAAACGTGGGCAAAATCAGAAAAGTCTATTGATTGGATAACTTATTATAATTTTTCTTTCCTTTTAAAAACTAATAGGATATTCAGTGAATGCACCGAGCAAGACGTTCATCACCTTTTGTACGTTCACCACCTGTAACTCGATCAAGACATCGTTTAACAAATATAACCGCCGTTGATTTTTCTTTAGAATCGTCATCCAGTAGACCAAGTACTTCAGTTCAAATTTCCGATAATCCATTTTTTGAACCCGACCTCACAATTGAGAATCCGGAAAATATTCAGGAACGGTTCATAGATCCTGAACCATTAAACTTTCCTCCGGAACCACCAATCATTCAAACAGAGATTGTTGAGGAACGAACCATTAAATCAGAATCATCTAGTGATACCGATTCAACAAATTCAATTATGGAGAATCTGGAACCTTTAAGTATGGAAGACCGAATGAGAGCTAAACGCACTGGCCAAGGTCACGCAATTACTCATCCAGACATTAATGCGCCAGATTATGAAATCAAAGGACAAATTCTACACATGGTGACTAATCAATGCCAATTTAGTGGTGCGCCGAAGGAAGATCCAAATGAACATCTACATACCTTTAATAGGATCTGCACACTATTCAAAATCCGAGAAGTGGAGGATGAACAGATATATCTCATGTTATTTCCCTGGACTTTAAAGGGAGAAGCCAAAGATTTGTTGGAATCGTTACCTGAAGGGGCGATCGATACATGGGACGTTTTAATTGACAAATTTCTTAAACAATTCTTTCCTGCATCTAAAGCCGTAAGACTTCAAGCAGAAATTGTTACGTTCACACAGAAACCAAATGAAACTCTATATGAGGCGTGGACAAGATATGGAAAGTTATTAAGAGGATGTCCGCAACATGGTTTAGACACCTATCAAATAGTACAAATATTCTACCAAGGATGCGACATCACTACAAGGAAAGACATAGATATAGCAGCTGGTGGTTCTATTATGAAGAAAACCGAAACTGATGCTTACAAAATTATTGATAACACTGCTTCCCACTCACATGAGTGGCACCAAGAAAAAGACATCATTAGATCATCTAAAGCAGCTAGAACCGATTCTAGCCATGACTTAGATTCCATTTCCGCAAAGATAGATGATGTGGAGAGACGAATGGAAAAGATGACTAAGGATATTCACTCAATACGAATTAGTTGTGAGCAGTGTGGAGGACCACATTTGACAAAAGATTGTCTCAGTATTGAATTAACAATGGAACAAAGAGAGAATATTTCATACATAAACCAAAGGCCTGGAAATAATTATCAGAATAATTATCAACCGCCAAGACCGATTTACAATCAAAACCAGAATTATAACCGAAATATTCCATACAACAACCAACAAGGTCCTAGCAATCAACAAGTATCCAATAATACTTACAATCAGCAAAGACCTAATTTTCAAAACAAACCACCACAACAAACCGATGATAAAAAGCCGAATTTAGAAGATATGATGACGAAGCTAGTTGAAACTCAAACACAGTTTTTCACATCTCAAAAACAAACCAATGAACAAAATGCTCAAGCATTTAGAAATCAACAAGCTTCTATTCAAAATCTGGAACAAGAAGTGAGTAACCTAGCAAGGTTAATAGGTGAAAGAAAACCGGGAAGTCTACCTAGCGATACAAATGCTAACCCCCGGAATGAAACAGCTAAAGCTATTACCACAAGAAGTGGTACAACACTTAAACCACCTGAAATACCTGTAACTTCTGATGAAACCATTCCTACTCCACAAGAACCACAACCTGATCAAGATAAGGAAAAAGAACCGGTAGTTGAAAAGGTTAATGAAGATAACACAGTTAAGGATAAACCTTATGTTAAACCATACCAACCACCACTTCCTTATCCGAGTAAAATGAAGAAAGAGAAACTTGAAGCCGAGCAATCCAAATTCTTGGATATGTTTAAACAGATAAATGTAAATCTTCCTTTCATTGATGTGATTTCAGGAATGCCTAGATATGCTAAATTCTTGAAAGATCTAATCTCAAATAGAAAGAAAATGGAAGAACTCTCGGCTGTTACTATGAATGCTAATTGTTCAGCAGTGCTGTTGAATAAGATACCAGAAAAACTATCTGATCCAGGAAGTTTCACAATTCCATGTTTTCTGGGTAGTCTTAGTTCAATAGAAGCATTGGCAGACTTAGGTGCTAGTATAAATCTAATGCCGTATTCACTATACGCTAAACTAGACCTTGGAGAATTAAAACCAACCAGAATAAGCATACAACTAGCCGATAGATCAATAAAATATCCTAGAGGGATAATGGAGAACATGCTAGTTAAAGTTGGTACTTTAGTATTTCCAGTAGATTTTGTTGTTTTGGACATGGAAGAAGATTCTCAAGTTCCTCTCATATTAGGAAGACCATTCTTAAACACGGCTAAAGCAATGATAGACGTGTTCGGTAAGAAACTGACCCTAAGTATAGAGGATGAGAGTGTTACCTTTTCAGTTGATAGAGCAATGCAACAACCACAATCTGCAGATGATACATGTTATTATATTCAAACTATAGATGCACATGCAGAATTATTAGAAGAATTTCCAGAATTACAAGGAACAGGAGAATGTTCTTTAGGAGAAGGTAATGAACCAATTGATGAAGCTGAAATGTTAGCTACACTTATAGCTAATGGATATGAACCAACAACAGAAGAAATTCAAATGCTAAAAGAAGAAGACAGATATCGATATAAATCATCGATAGAAGAACCTCCGAAATTAGAGTTAAAGCCACTTCCAAACCATTTGGAATACGCTTATTTACATGGTGAATCTGAATTACCTGTAATAATATCGTCTTCTCTTACTGAAAATGAGAAATCACAACTCATTTCTGTGTTGAAAGCTCATAAACCAGCCATTGCATGGAAGATTCATGATATTAAAGGAATAAGTCCTTCGTATTGCACACATAAAATCCTTATGGAAGAAGGTCATAAAACGTATGTGCAACGCCAACGAAGACTAAATCCTAATATGCAAGATGTAGTTAAGAAAGAGATTATTAAACTGCTAGATGCAGGTTTGATATATCCAATTTCTGATAGTCCATGGGTAAGCCCAGTTCAATGCGTGCCTAAGAAGGGTGGCATGACTGTCATTACAAATGAGAAAAATGAGCTTATTCCTACTAGGACTGTAACAGGATGGCGTGTATGTATTGATTATAGAAAATTAAATGACGCCACCAGAAAAGATCACTTTCCCTTACCTTTCATAGATCAAATGTTGGAAAGATTAGCCGGAAATAGTTACTATTGTTTTCTAGATGGATTTTCCGGATATTTTCAAATTCCAATAGCACCCGAGGACCAAGAGAAAACCACATTCACGTGCCCTTATGGTACTTTTGCTTACAAACGCATGCCATTTGGACTTTGTAACGCCCCTGCAACCTTTCAAAGGTGTATGATGGCGATTTTTCACGATATGATAGAAGAATGCATGGAAGTTTTCATGGATGACTTTTCAGTCTTCGGTGATACATTTAAATCATGTCTAGTTAATCTGGAACGAATGCTAATTAGATGCGAAAAATCAAATCTAGTACTTAATTGGGAGAAATGCCATTTCATGGTTAAAGAAGGCATCGTTCTTGGACATAAAATTTCAAAAGAAGGAATTGAAGTGGATAGAGCTAAAGTAGATGTAATTGCTAAACTTCCACATCCCACCAATGTTAGAGGAGTTAGGAGTTTTCTAGGGCATGCCGGTTTTTACCGACGTTTCATAAAAGATTTTTCAAAAATTGCCACTCCTATGAATAAACTCCTAGAAAAGGATGCGCCATTCATCTTTTCAGATGAATGTATCAAATCTTTTAATATTCTTAAAGAGAAACTCACTAATGCACCAATCATGATAACACCAAATTGGAATCTACCATTTGAACTAATGTGCGATGCAAGTGATTTTGCAATGGGAGCCGTTTTAGGACAAAGGATTGAAAAACGATTTCAACCTATATATTATGCTAGTAAGACATTACAAGGAGCACAAACGAACTATACAACTACTGAAAAAGAACTCCTTGCTATTGTCTTTGCTTTTGACAAATTTCGATCATATCTCGTTCTAGCAAAAACGGTGGTCTATACCGACCATTCTGCTCTTAGATACCTATTTTCAAAACAAGATGCTAAACCAAGATTAATCCGTTGGATCTTACTCTTACAAGAGTTTGATATTGAAATCCGAGATAAAAGAGGAGCAGAAAATCTCGCCGCTGATCATCTTTCTCGTCTTGAAAATCCCGAATTAGAAGTTCTAAATGAATCAGCCATACAAGATAACTTTCCTGATGAATATCTATTGAAGATAGATTATAAAGAAATCCCATGGTTTGCAGACTATGCAAACTACTTAGTTTGTGGATTCCTTGAAAAAGGATTATCGTACCAAAGACGAAAGAAATTCTTCAGTGATATAAAACACTATTTCTGGGAAGATCCACATCTGTTTAAAAGTTGTCCCGATGGAATAATACGCCGATGTGTATTTGGAGATGAAGCTAGTAAAATTTTAAACCATTGTCACACAGGACCAACAGGAGGGCATTATGGGCCTCAACTAACAGCAAGAAAAGTTTATGAAGCTGGATTCTATTGGCCTACAATTTACAAAGACGCACACCTTCTTTGCAAATCCTGTGATGCATGTCAAAGGGCCGGAAAAATAAGTCAACGTGATGAAATGCCACAAAATGTCATCCAAGTATGTGAAGTATTTGACATTTGGGGTATTGACTTTATGGGTCCATTTCCAAAATCTCATAATAATTTATATATACTCGTAGCCATTGATTATGTATCTAAATGGGCGGAAGCACAAGCTCTCCCAACTAACGATGCACGAGTTGTAGTCAACTTTTTAAAACGTCTTTTTGCAAGGTTTGGAACACCGAAAGCTTTAATAAGTGATCGGGGTACTCATTTCTGTAATAATCAACTTGAGAAAGTTCTTAAAAGATATGGAGTAACTCATAAAATCTCCACCGCATATCATCCACAAACAAGTGGACAAGTTGAAAATACAAACCGAGCTTTAAAACGTATTCTAGAGAAAACCGTAGGATCAAATCCGAAGGAATGGTCCATTAAATTGGAGGATGCACTCTGGGCTTTTAGAACAGCCTACAAAACTCCAATTGGAACCACACCTTTTAGACTTGTTTATGGAAAAGCATGTCATCTTCCAGTAGAAATTGAACACAAAGCATTTTGGGCTTTGAAAACATGTAATCTTGATTTACATGAAGCCGGACGTCTACGATTAAGTCAACTAAATGAGTTAGAAGAATTAAGACATGAAGCATACGAAAATTCGTTAATCTATAAAGAAAGAACGAAGAAATGGCATGATAAAAGAATCAGAAGTTCAAAGGAATTTAAAGAAGGAGACAGAGTTCTTCTTTTCAATTCACGATTCAAGCTATTTCCTGGAAAATTGAAATCAAGATGGTCTGGACCATTCATAGTCAAAAGAGTTTTCCCATACGGAACGATAGAATTGATAAATTCAAATGGGATTGAATTTAAAGTTAATGGTCACAGAGTTAAACACTACATAGATAGTCCGATGGAATTCGACAATGAAGTTAATCACAATTTCAACACCACAGCTAACTAAGTGTGGGGAGAATCAAGTCTTTAAAGGATAATATGTATTTCTGTTAGAGTTAGATTGTCTGTTTTCGTGTAGTTCTCGAAAATGGAACCCGAATGGTCTTTCCCTAGCAGACCCTAAAGAACTAGTCTTCTCCCCCCATTCTGAATTTTTATTTTTTTTAGGTTTTTACGAAATGAAGACTGCCTGTGAACTAAACCATGGTCTAATGCTACACGCTTTGATCACTAAACGTAATAATGACATACTACCGAGTGAATTAGTATCAGTAATCAGAGAAAGAATGGATGGAGTTAGAAAAGAATCCAGATGCAAAGATAATAAGTTACAATTTGGTAAAGGAAAATCAAAATCCGCAGCGAAAAGAAGAGCACGACACCTAGAACGATGTCACAAATGCGGAAAATGGTCACATGGAGGTAAATGTTCAAATAATCAAACCTATTCAAATACCGAATTTGTTACTTTATGCAGAGACGGACCGTTCATATGTTTAGAAGAAAAGACACTGAATGCTCGAGGTTACGCCTATGTAGCCATGGAAAATCAATTAAACCGACTATCTTATGAATGGAATAGGTCATATAACTAAGAAATCTATTTCACAGGTATGTCTGTACAGTTTTTAGTTTTTATTTTTATTTTTAACCTTTTGATAATAAACGCTAATTTGTTCGCTAAAAAGTATTAAATTGGTATTAAATAAAATTAGGTTTGGCGACCGAAATTATTGATATCATTCAAAAATTTATTACATCACTGCGAAATTTAACGTTTATTCTTAAGGTATAAATATCTTTAATCAATCAACACAAAATATTTCAAAAATTCGTCATGAGTTAAATTAGGTCTTGGAACCGAAATTACTTTACCAAAAAGAGGGGCGCATATTTTTGATAATATTTGATTGATTAAAGTGGGATAAAAAGACAAAAAGATTTTTAATTTTATTTTTACCATGTTTTTAATATTAATATTTAAATCTTAAATTAATATATTTAAAATTGTAAATATTTGAAAAATTAATATAAGTTTGATATGAATTTATAAATTTTTAAATTAAGTTTGGTGTGAATTTTTAATTTTTAAAATATTAATTTTTAATTTTATGCATTTCAAATTTTAAGTTTGGTGTGAATTTTTAATATTAATTTTGAATTTTATATTTAAGTTGTGTGAATTTAAAAACAAAAATTTACTTTATCTCATTAAGTTAAGAATATGATTTTTAAAATTCGTCGTAAGTTGAAGACTAGGTCTTTGAACCGAAATTGCTTTACCCGAGGGAGGGACGAGAACTTTTATTATCATTATTTTTAATCTTATTGAATTAAAGTATGCCAAAAACATTGAAAAAACCCAAAAATCTTAGCTTTTAAAACAATCGCTACAAAAAGACAAATTTTAAAATTTTGTCGAGAGACGGACTAGGACATCGATCCGAAACGACCTCGTCCTAAATAACAAGGGAAACAAAATTTTAAAATTAATTACTTAATTGTTTTAATAAGTTAATGATTATAAAAAAAAATAAAAAATATACCAAACTCCGCGAGTCGCGGAGTTTGGAGGGTTAATCTCCGCGACTCGCGGAGGGATCAAAACCCAGAAAAAAAATAATAAACACCCGAACTGATCAGTCCACAACCACAAAAACACACTGCGAAAAATAACAGCGAAAATACTCCGAAAAACCACCCAAAAACACCCCAAAAATCCCAATTTTTAACCGTTAATCACCAAATCTTTTGCTAAAATCATGTTGAGAAGGATGCTATCTAAGAATTACTCAAGAAAAACGGTAAATTTCTACACCTAAACACCATTTAATCCGAAATTTGGTGTTCTTGAGCTATTTTTTCCCCAATTTGATTTTGATGCTTTTTAGTGTAATTAGACTTAAATTGTTTATGTATTATGCTTGTATAACCTAGATTGATGCTGTTTAACATGATTAGAAGCCTTAAACTTCAAATTTTGAATAATCTAGGGTTTGTGTTCTTGAGCAAATTTGGGGCTTTTTGATATAAACAGGTTATGGCCGATTTTTGTCATGAATTGTTGCTAAATTGAGTAGTGTAACATGTCTAGGTAGTTAAATGATCCAAACTTTGAGCCTAAACATGATTTTGAGAATTAAAGTGGAATTTTTCAAGTCTAAAATTCATGAACTTGATTTTTGAAAGATAATGCCATTTGAGACTTGTTTGATTGCTAGTAATGATTATTTTGACATGTTATTTGAGTTGAATGCTTATGAACTTGGCGAACATTTTCGTATATGCTTATTTGAAAAAGTGTAGATTTGATAAAAATGTGAAAATAAGCTTAAGTTTGATATAAATTGATAATGTCATTGTAATTATTTTGATTGATGATTTTGCTGACACTAATGCATATTTGGATGCACAAAAATTGTGTTTGATGTGTTTTGCAGAATGAAAGGGGTGAATCTTCATCCCAAGCCCGCAATGCTCCTGCTGAGAATTTGGAACAACAGGAGGTGGATAACTACTACAAGCAGGATGTACCTCATCCAGTCATGACCTTTTCCGATATGCATTTGGAAGAGTTGCACCCGAACCTGAGATTTGACAGACTTTGGATAGATTATCCAAAATATCAAAGGGGTTTGCATACTCTTCATTCTAAGGTTGTTGAGGTACCGAGGGTCATAGAATGGGGACCCTTAGAAGCTGTAGAATTGTACGGGCCAATTAGGGAATTACTTGTACAGAGGTATGGTAATTCTTCTTTTAATGACTGGATATGTTTATTCACCATACGTAGACCTGTATATAAAGTATGGTGTGAAGAATTGTTATGTAGTATAGAGTTGAATGATCGGGTAGCTAGTTTAACCGATCGTTCTTTTATTAGATTTTTGTTAGGCGATTCGATGCGCCACATGTCTTTACTGGACATGGCTCAGGCTTTACGTATATATACGCCTGAGGAGTTAGCGTCTGCCGATTGTAGAGGATTGATACTAAACGGTAGAAAGATAGATGAAAATTTTGATACACACGGTGTGTGGAGTCAAATGACAAGCCATCACCGTTTCAAAGGGGGAAATTACTCTTATTTGGATATAGATAGAGCCGAATTAAGAGTGATACATAGGTTTTTAGCTAATTCGATTACACAAAGGGGTAAGAACAAAGAAAAAGTAAATGAACAGGATTTGTTTTACCATATGTGTATTCGAGACCCACAAAGCGCTGTAAGTATACCATATTGTGTGGGTTATTATTTATCAGCTATGGTTCGGGGGATGCGACCACATAGCATAATAGGAGGTGGTATTTTTATTACTTTGATTGGTGAATATCTCAGTGTGGATATAAGTCGGGGGGGATTATTACTAGAAGAGCCGGAACCCCGCGATACTATAGGTTTAAATGTATACCATGGTGCGAAAGTTTTGAAGAGGCGAAATAACGCCGCAGTACGATACCATGGTAGACATCCACAGGTGGAGAGAAACCAGCAGCAAGGTAATGTAGGAGGGGGGAATGAGATGCAAGAAATGCATAGGTTTATAGCTTCTCAGGAATACGAAAATGCTAGACAGAGAGCATTTGAAGATTGGCAAGTTCATCAGAACCAGATCATAGCTCATTGCCAACATATAGGTAGAAACTATATTCCTACACCGAAACCCATCTTCCCTCCTTGGTCTATAGAGATGCAGCCACCATATCCTACGTATGACCCTGCCGAAGCATTCTATAGCACTTATGGTTATGCCTGGAACCCCTATTGGTACCAATATCATCCTTAGTATACTTATTATTTTTTATTTATTTATTTACTTTGTATTTTGTAATTATTGATAAATTTAATACTGTTGTTAATATTGTAATCATTTTTATAATTATCTAACTTTTATTCTTAGATTTTAATAATTTTTGAATGTGGGGTAATATATCAAACTTCAAAAATATGTATATATGTTTGCAGTTTATCTTATGTACACAACAGGGTAAAACAACGCATTTTCAAAGACTGACATTAAGTTCAGCAAAAGCAACTAATTTTGACGACAAGATGCAAAATATATGTGAAATAACAACAAGACGGAATGAACAAATGATGTGCACCATTTATCATTCAGCAAACAAACGCCAATATATTTGGAAACTTTGGTAAAATTTAATCATTTTCACACTAATCACCCTCAATAATTTAAATTGTTACTGATTTCTTGCAAATGAGGGCATTGCAAGATCTTAAGTGTGGGAAGGGGTTAAATTCTTTCGGATTTTAAATTTTTTTTTTTACTTTATACACTTGGTTACCATTAAAAATACTAGTAAAGCAGTAGTTGTATTAGAATCTAGTGCTCTCTGATAATAAAGAACAGCCCTAGTCTTATATACTGACTACCCAATTCTAGTAAAATTTTTCAAAATTTTCAATTAAATGAATTCAAAATCATGTTTATACATATTTATGAACGATAAAACTAGGTTTTAACACCGAAATTATTGTTACCTCGGAAAGGACATAAATTAAGAAACAAACTAAAATGTTAAAATTCATTTAAAATGGAATAGAGGACGATAAAAAGGAAAATAAAAGCCAAGTGCGGGAAAATTTACCAAGTTATTTTAAACATATGTCACATATATCTGTAACAAATAACTGAAAATACTTTTGCTTTGAACTAAACTAAACTATTTTACCCGATGAAAGAAAAGAAGAGATGGATCTACACGATGAATCAATTCCATCACTAAAAGGAAGTAAAGTCTTCCGAAAAAGACACGCGCTTCTTGATTTAGGTCATGAAGTTGTCGTCCAGACCAGCTGTAGGTTGACGAAAAATCTAGAAAAGTCATCACTAAAATCAGCAGGAAATCCACGGACCTCAGCATTAAACAGGGTCGCCAAGTGGTCAGATTTATCCTAACCATGAGAAGGATTTATCTCGTATAATAGGGGGGGCACCATGCAAATTAGCTGGATAAGACTAATGAATCAGATCCCCAGAAAGGATAATCTCCTTAAAGATTAAAAATCAGCTTTTAAGACTGATATTACTCAATCCTAGAGATTGACCTTAAAGATTGAGAATTACAAACTCATGGAATTCGATGATATCTAAACTCGAGCTTAAACGAGAAAATATTTTGATCAAAAATTACAAACCGATTTGTTTTCTGAAAACCCTATTTTCAATGCGTTCATTACCAATGAACGTAAAATCCTAGGAATTCACCTGGAATTCATTAGGTCACCTGAACTAAATCGGGTGTCAACCGTAAGAACGGTGGTTGCATAGTGGTCAAAGACAGGACCTTGTGCCAGACCGAAAAATTATAAGGGTGAGCTTTACTATTGCTCCTACCAAGGATAGTAATTGCGTCTGACACGTTATAGACCATAATCAAAAGCATGTCACGGGACATTGCCTTAACAGTTGCTTGTTCAACGCTTTCCTTTACAACCGGACGGTAGTTTACCGAAAGGTAATATACGGGGCAAGTAAACTGGACGTGTTGCTTTCCAAATACAAGGTTAGCAAGTGGGTGACACAAAACCGCAAGTTTTGAGCTAAAATTTTCAAATCTGAAACCCACCAAACCCACAAAAATATTTTGCAAACACCGGTAAAGGGTTATTCCGGAAAACTTATCTAGGGTAAAAACTAGATTTAATTTTCAAAAGATCAAATGTTTTCATAAAGATCCAATTTCCTTAATGGATCTAAATTTTTATAGTCATGTGGGACTGTAAACCGTATCGTTACTACCATTGTTTATACCGCCGTATAGAAATCACTGATGTACAAAGTGTGAAGAATAAAGAAGTGATTCTAGTATTTCAAGACGATATTGCTTGAGGACAAGCAACGCTCAAGTGTGGGAATATTTGATAATGCTAAAAACGAACATATATTTCATAGCATTATTCCTCAAGAAAGACAAGCTTTTAGTTGCAATTGTTCTATTTACAAGAGATATTCGTTTAAATAAAAAAAGGTGAAGACAAAAGACAGATTCGACGAATTGAAGACGCAAACGACCAAAAAGCTCAAAAGTACAAAAGACAATCAAAAAGGTTCCAATTATTGATAAGAAACGTCTCGAAATTACAAGAGTACAAGATTCAAAACTCAAAGTACAAAATATAAAATTGTACGCAAGGACGTTCGAAAATCCGGAACCGGGACCAGAGTCAACTCTTAACGCTCGACGCAACGGACTAAAAATTACAAGTTAACTATGTATATAAATATAATATAATATATAATTAATTATATTAATTATATATATATTATATATATAATAAAAACCGTCGGCAGAGAAAGACTCCAAGATGTGAGCTGGAATTTCAAACTCCGCGACTCGCGGAGTTTGAAGGCAAAATTCACCGCGAGTCGCGGAGCCCCAAATATCAAAAATCCCTATAAAGCAAACCGAATTCTGATCAAAATTTCATATCTTTTTCTTCCTCATTCATACGTAAAATTTATATTTATATTTATAATTTATATTTTAATTTTAATTATAATTCTAATAATAAGGGTATGTTAGCAAATGTTGTAAGGGTGTAAGTCGAAATTCTGTCCGTGTAACGCTACGCTATTTTTAATCATTGTAAGTTATGTTCAACCTTTTTATATTAATGTCTCGTAGCTAAGTTATTATTATGCTTATTTAAAACGAAGTAATCATGATGTTGGGCTAATTACTAAAATTGGGTAATTGGGCTTTGTACCATAATTGGGGTTTGGACAAAAGAACGACACTTGTGGAAATTAGACTATGGGCTATTAATGGGCTTTATATTTGTTTAACTAAATGAAAGTTTGTTAATGTTAATATAAAGATTTACAATTGGGCGTCCCTATAAATTACCATATACACTCGATCGGACACGATGGGCGGGGTATTTATATGTACGAATAATCGTTCATTTAACCGGACACGGGAATGGATTAATAGCCACTAGAATAATTAAAACAGGGGTGAAATTACATTCAAGGGTAATTGGTGTAATTGTTAACAAAGTAGTAAAACCTTGGTTTACACGCAGTCGATAACCTGGTGTATTCATTAAACAAAGTATTAAAACCTTGTTACAATTCGAATCCCCAATTAGTTGGAATATTTAACTTCGGGTATAAGAATAATTTGATGAGGACACTCGCACTTTATATTTATGACTGATGGACTGTTATGGAAAAAAACCAGACGGACATATTAAATAATCCAGGACAAAGGACAATTAACCCATGGGCATAAAACTAAAATCAACACGTCAAACATCATGATTACGGAAGTTTAAATAAGCATAATTCTTTTATTTCATATTTAATTTCCTTTATTTTATATTTAATTGCACTTCTAATTATCGCACTTTTATTTATTGTTATTTAATCGCACTTTTAATTATCGTACTTTTTAATTATCGCAATTTTATTTTATCGCACTTTTATTATTCGCAATTTCATTATCGTTATTTACTTTACGCTTTAAATTAAGTCTTTTATTTATTTAATATTTTACATTAGGTTTTAACTGCGACTAAAGTCTTAAAATCGACAAACCGGTCCTTAAACGGTAAAAACCCCCCTTTATAATAATAATATTACTTATATATATGTTTGTATTTTTATAAAAGTAAACTAATATAGCGTTGAGCTTTGTTTAAAGATTTCCCTGTGGAACGAACCGGACTTACTAAAAACTACACTACTGTACGATTAGGTACACTGCCTATAAGTGTTGTAGCAAGGTTTAAGTATATCCATTCTATAAATAAATAAATATCTTGTGTAAAATTGTATCGTATTTAATAGTGTTTTCTGCTAAAATTAATAACTATTTTATATACACCTCGCATAACATCAAGTATTTTTGGCGCCGCTGCCGGGGACTTATCTTAAAAGCCGGAAGCGCAACGCTAATATAAAAAAAAAGGATTTTTAGTTAACTTTTATTAAAATTCGTTTTTGTAAAAATACGTTTTAATTATTCAAAAATATAAAAAGAAAAACAAAAATATAAGCATTTTTAAGATTTTGTTAAATATTTAAGTTTTATAAGCTTCTTTATTTTTATTTTAGTTTATAAAAATATAAGTTTTATTTAAATATCTTTTATTTATATAAAAATAGAAAACAGAAAATAAAAATAAATAAATAAAGAAAAAACCCGTCGAATTTGAAACCTGTCGGCTGAAATTTGAAACCCCGCGACTCGCGGGGTTTGAAGCATTAAATACCGCGACTCGCGGAGGGTACCTGACACACGGACAGAAGCCCTAATTCAGCATTTATTACGGATTATTAATTATTATTATTATTATTAACCCTAATTAATATTATAATTAAGTTTTATTTTAATTTAAGTTTTATTTAATGTATATTTTAGTTTAAATAAGTTAAATTAAATTATAAAATTAGTAGTTTTATTAAATAAATAATATAAAAATAATATTTTTATAAAAATTGTACTTTTTACAACTTTTTGTATATTTTTATATTTTGTCCCTTTTTAATCGTTGTAGCGTAATATTTGTATTTTTAGCTCATATTTAATTTTAAACTTAGTTTTTGCTATAGTTATTTTTACTCCTAGATTTTTAGGCTTTGCCGTAGAATTCCTTAAGTGCTTTTTCTTTAGACTAAGATTTAGGTGCTTTAGAATTTTGCGACGCCTTTTTAAGTTTTAGTTTCTTTTTAAGTTATTTCCATTTGGGATTTAGTTTTTCCTTGTAAGCTTTAATATTTTTAGACCTTTTACTATGTATCAATTATCATTCCAATTAGTAATCTCAATTTGCGATTATAATTTTAAGTTAGTTGTAGTAATAAGATTAGGTTAGTTAAGTATTTTTAAGTTTTTATAAGTTTCTTTTATTTTTCCGTCACCTTTTATTTTTCAACCATTTTTTTTTCTTTTTCGACCTTTTTCGACGAACTCTTTTTCTTTCTCATTTCTCGCCATTCTAGTTTTTAGGACATAGATTTTTATTCTACTTCTTATCTAAATTTCTTAAAATTACGAAAATTTATTTTAAGTGGTTAAATTGATAGACATCAAAATTTTCTGGTTCGTAGTAATAGTTGGATTTGTACATGGACCGGGTTATTGGAGCCAAACAGTCCTCAATTATATTGAGACCAAACGAATCCTGCCCCTCTGCTGCATCTTTTGGCTATTCGAAACGTGGGCAAAATCAGAAAAGTCTATTGATTGGATAACTTATTATAATTTTTCTTTCCTTTTAAAAACTAATAGGATATTCAGTGAATGCACCGAGCAAGACGTTCATCACCGTTTGTACGTTCACCACCTGTAACTCGATCAAGACATCGTTTAACAAATATAACCGCCGTTGATTTTTCTTTAGAATCGTCATCCAGTAGACCAAGTACTTCAGTTCAAAATTCCGATAATCCATTTTTTGAACCCGACCTCACAATTGAGAATCCGGAAAATATTCAGGAACGGTTCATAGATCCTGAACCACTAAACTTTCCTCCGGAGCCACCAATCATTCAAACAGAGATTGTTGAGGAACGAACTATTAAATCAGAATCCTCTAGTGATTCCGATTCAACAAATTCAATTATGGAGAATCTGGAACCTTTAAGTATGGAAGACCGAATGAGAGCTAAACGCACTGGCCAAGGTCACGCAATTACTCATCCAGACATTAATGCGCCAGATTATGAAATCAAAGGACAAATTCTACACATGGTGACTAATCAATGCCAATTTAGTGGTACGCCGAAGGAAGATCCAAATGAACATCTACGTACCTTTAATAGGATCTGCACACTATTTAAAATCCGAGAAGTGGAGGATGAACAGATATATCTCATGTTATTTCCCTGGACTTTAAAGGGAGAAGCCAAAGATTGGTTGGAATCGTTACCTGAAGGGGCGATTGATACATGGGATGTTTTAGTTGACAAATTTCTTAAACAATTCTTTCCTGCATCTAAAGCCGTAAGACTTCAAGCAGAAATTGTTACGTTCACACAGAAACCAAATGAAACTCTATATGAGGCGTGGACAAGATATGGAAAGTTGTTAAGAGGATGTCCGCAACATGGTTTAGACACCTGTCAAATAGTACAAATATTCTACCAAGGATGCGACATCACTACAAGGAAAGACATAGATATAGCAGCTGGTGGTTCTATTATGAAGAAAACCGAAACTGATGCTTACAAAATTATTGATAACACTGCTTCCCACTCACATGAGTGGCACCAAGAAAAAGATATCATTAGATCATCTAAAGCAGCTAGAGCCGATTCTAGCCATGACTTAGATTCCATTTCCGCAAAGATAGATGCTGTGGAGAGACGAATGGAAAAGATGACTAAAGATATTCACTCAATACGAATTAGTTGTGAGCAGTGTGGAGGACCACATTTGACAAAAGATTGTCTCAGTATTGAATTAACAATGGAACAAAGAGAGAATATTTCATACATAAACCAAAGGCCTGGAAATAATTATCAGAATAATTATCAACCGCCAAGACCGATTTACAATCAAAACCAGAATTATAACCGAAATATTCCATACAACAACCAACAAGGTCCTAGCAATCAACAAGTATCACTTACAATCAGCAAAGACCTAATTTTCAAAACAAACCACCACAACAAACCGATGATAAAAAGCCGAATTTAGAAGATATGATGACGAAGCTAGTTGAAACTCAAACACAGTTTTTCACATCTCAAAAATAAACCAATGAACAAAATGCTCAAGCATTTAGAAATCAACAAGCTTCTATTCAAAATCTGGAACAAGAAGTGAGTAACCTAGCAAGGTTAATAGGTGAAAGAAAACCGGGAAGTCTACCTAGCGATACAAATGCTAACCCCCGGAATGAAACAGCTAAAGCTATTACCACAAGAAGTGGTACAACACTTAAACCACCTGAAATACCTGTAACTTCTGATGAAACCATTCCTACTCCACAAGAACCACAACCTGATCAAGATAAGGAAAAAGAACCGGTAGTTGAAAAGGTTAATGAAGATAACACAGTTAAGGATAAACCTTATGTTAAACCATACCAACCACCACTTCCTTATCCGAGTAAAATGAAGAAAGAGAAACTTGAAGCCGAGCAATCCAAATTCTTGGATATGTTTAAACAGATAAATGTAAATCTTCCTTTCATTGATGTGATTTCAGGAATGCCTAGATATGCTAAATTCTTGAAAGATCTAATCTCAAATAGAAAGAAAATGGAAGAACTCTCGGCTGTTACTATGAATGCTAATTGTTCAGCAGTGCTGTTGAATAAGATACCAGAAAAACTATCTGATCCAGGAAGTTTCACAATTCCATGTTTTCTGGGTAGTCTTAGTTCAATAGAAGCATTGGCAGACTTAGGTGCTAGTATAAATCTAATGCCGTATTCACTATACGCTAAACTAGACCTTGGAGAATTAAAACCAACCAGAATAAGCATACAACTAGCCGATAGATCAATAAAATATCCTAGAGGGATAATGGAGAACATGCTAGTTAAAGTTGGTACTTTAGTATTTCCAGTAGATTTTGTTGTTTTGGACATGGAAGAAGATTCTCAAGTTCCTCTCATATTAGGAAGACCATTCTTAAACACGGCTAAAGCAATGATAGACGTGTTCGGTAAGAAACTGACCCTAAGTATAGAGGATGAGAGTGTTACCTTTTCAGTTGATAGAGCAATGCAACAACCATAATCTGCAGATGATACATGTTATTATATTCAAACTATAGATGCACATGCAGAATTATTAGAAGAATTTCCAGAATTACAAGGAACAGGAGAATGTTCTTTAGGAGAAGGTAATGAACCAATTGATGAAGCTGAAATGTTAGCTACACTTATAGCTAATGGATATGAACCAACAACAGAAGAAATTCAAATGCTAAAAGAAGAAGACAGATATCGATATAAATCATCGATAGAAGAACCTCCGAAATTAGAGTTAAAGCCACTTCCAAACCATTTGGAATACGCTTATTTACATGGTGAATCTGAATTACCTGTAATAATATCGTCTTCTCTTACTGAAAATGAAAAATCACAACTCATTTCTGTGTTGAAAGCTCATAAACCAGCCATTGCATGGAAGATTCATGATATTAAAGGAATAAGTCCTTCGTATTGCACACATAAAATCCTTATGGAAGAAGGTCATAAAACGTATGTGCAACGCCAACGAAGACTAAATCCTAATATGCAAGATGTAGTTAAGAAAGAGATTATTAAACTGCTAGATGCAGGTTTGATATATCCAATTTCTGATAGTCCATGGGTAAGCCCAGTTCAATGCGTGCCTAAGAAGGGTGGCATGACTGTCATTACAAATGAGAAAAATGAGCTTATTCCTACTAGGACTGTAACAGGATGGCGTGTATGTATTGATTATAGAAAATTAAATGACGCCACCAGAAAAGATCACTTTCCCTTACCTTTCATAGATCAAATGTTGGAAAGATTAGCCGGAAATAGTTACTATTGTTTTCTAGATGGATTTTCTGGATATTTTCAAATTCCAATAGCACCTGAAGATCAAGAGAAAACCACATTCACGTGCCCTTATGGTACTTTTGCTTACAAATGCATGCCATTTGGACTTTGTAACGCCCCTGCAACCTTTCAAAGGTGTATGATGGCGATTTTTCATGACATGATAGAAGAATGCATGGAAGTTTTCATGGATGACTTTTCAGTCTTCGGTGATACATTTAAATCATGTCTAGTTAATCTGGAACGAATGCTAATTAGATGCGAAAAATCAAATCTAGTACTTAATTGGGAGAAATGCCATTTCATTGTTAAAGAAGGCATCGTTCTTGGACATAAAATTTCAAAAGAAGGAATTGAAGTGGATAGAGCTAAAGTAGATGTAATTGCTAAACTTCCACATCCCACCAATGTTAGAGGAGTTAGGAGTTTTCTAGGGCATGCCGGTTTTTACCGACGTTTCATAAAAGATTTTTCTAAAATTGCCACTCCTATGAATAAACTCCTAGAAAAGGATGCGCCATTCATCTTTTCAGATGAATGTATCAAATCTTTTAATATTCTTAAAGAGAAACTCACTAATGCACCAATCATGATAACACCAAATTGGAATCTACCATTTGAACTAATGTGCGATGCAAGTGATTTTGCAATGGGAGCCGTTTTAGGACAAAGGATTGAAAAACGATTTCAACCTATATATTATGCTAGTAAGACATTACAAGGAGCACAAACGAACTATACAACTACTGAAAAAGAACTCCTTGCTATTGTCTTTGCTTTTGACAAATTTCGATCATATCTCGTTCTAGCAAAAACGGTGGTCTATACCGACCATTCTGCTCTTAGATACCTATTTTCAAAACAAGATGCTAAACCAAGATTAATCCGTTGGATCTTACTCTTACAAGAGTTTGATATTGAAATCCGAGATAAAAGAGGAGCAGAAAATCTCGCCGCTGATCATCTTTCTCGTCTTGAAAATCCCGAATTAGAAGTTCTAAATGAATCAGCCATACAAGACAACTTTCCTGATGAATATCTATTGAAGATAGATTATAAAGAAATCCCATGGTTTGCAGACTATGCAAACTACTTAGTTTGTGGATTCCTTGAAAAAGGATTATCGTACCAAAGACGAAAGAAATTCTTCAGTGATATAAAACACTATTTCTGGGAAGATCCACATCTGTTTAAAAGTTGTCCCGATGGAATAATACGCCGATGTGTATTTGGAGATGAAGCTAGTAAAATTTTAAACCATTGTCACACAGGACCAACAGGAGGGCATTATGGGCCTCAACTAACAGCAAGAAAAGTTTATGAAGCTGGATTCTATTGGCCTACAATTTACAAAGACGCACACCTTCTTTGCAAATCCTGTGATGCATGTCAAAGGGCCGGAAAAATAAGTCAACGTGATGAAATGCCACAAAATGTCATCCAAGTATGTGAAGTATTTGACATTTGGGGTATTGACTTTATGGGTCCATTTCCAAAATCTCATAATAATTTATATATACTCGTAGCCATTGATTATGTATCTAAATGGGCGGAAGCACAAGCTCTCCCAACTAACGATGCACGAGTTGTAGTCAACTTTTTAAAACGTCTTTTTGCAAGGTTTGGAACACCGAAAGCTTTAATAAGTGATCGGGGTACTCATTTCTGTAATAATCAACTTGAGAAAGTTCTTAAAAGATATGGAGTAACTCATAAAATCTCCACCGCATATCATCCACAAACAAGTGGACAAGTTGAAAATACAAACCGAGCTTTAAAACGTATTCTAGAGAAAACCGTAGGATCAAATCCGAAGGAATGGTCCATTAAATTGGAGGATGCACTCTGGGCTTTTAGAACAGCCTACAAAACTCCAATTGGAACCACACCTTTTAGACTTGTTTATGGAAAAGCATGTCATCTTCCAGTAGAAATTGAACACAAAGCATTTTGGGCTTTGAAGACATGTAATCTTGATTTACATGAAGCCGGACGTCTACGATTAAGTCAACTAAACGAATTAGAAGAATTAAGACATGAAGCATACGAAAATTCGTTAATCTATAAAGAAAGAACGAAGAAATGGCATGATAAAAGAATCAGAAGTTCAAAAGAATTTAAAGAAGGAGACAGAGTTCTTCTTTTCAATTCACGATTCAAGCTATTTCCTGGAAAATTGAAATCAAGATGGTCTGGACCATTCATAGTCAAAAGAGTTTTCCCATACGGAACGATAGAATTGATAAATTCAAATGGGATTGAATTTAAAGTTAATGGTCACAGAGTTAAACATTACATACATGGTCCGATGGAAGTCGACAACGAAGTTAATCACAATTTCGATACCACAGCTAACTAAGTGTGGGGAGAATCAAGTCTTTAAAGGATAATATGTATTTCTGTTAGAGTTAGATTGTCTGTTTTCGTGTAGTTCTCGAAAATGGAACCCGAATGGTCTTTCCCTAGCAGACCCTAAAGAACTAGTCTTCTCCCCCCATTCTGAATTTTTATTTTTTTTAGGTTTTTTACAAAATGAAGACTGCCTGTGAACTAAACCATGGTCTAATGCTACACGCTTTGATCACTAAAAGAAATAATGACATACTACCGAGTGAAATAGTATCAGTAATCAGAGAAAGAATGGACGGAGTTAGAAAAGAATCCAGATGCGAAGATAATAAGTTACAATTTGGTAAAGGAAAATCAAAATCCGCAGCGAAAAGAAGAGCACGACACCTAGAACGATGTCACAAATGCGGAAAATGGTCACATTGAGGTAAATGTTCAAATAATCAAACCTATTCAAATACCGAATTTGTTACTTTATGCAGAGACGGACCGTTCATTTGTTTAGAAGAAAAGACACTGAATGCTCGAGGTTACGCCTATGTAGCCATGGAAAATCAATTAAACCGACTATCTTATGAATGGAATAGGTCATATAACTAAGAAATCTATTTCACAGGTATGTCTGTACAGTTTTTAGTTTTTATTTTTTATTTTTAACCTTTTGATAATAAACGCTAATTTGTTCGCTAAAAAGTATTAAATTGGTATTAAATAAAATTAGGTTTGGCGACCAAAATTATTGATATCATTCAAAAATTTATTACATCACTGCGAAATTTAACGTTTATTCTTAAGGTATAAATATCTTTAATCAATCAACCCAAAATATTTCAAAAATTCGTCATGAGTTAAATTAGGTCTTGGAACCGAAATTACTTTACCGAAAAGAGGGGCGCATATTTTTGATAATATTTGATTGATTAAAGTGGGATAAAAAGACAAAAAGATTTTTAATTTTATTTTTACCATATTTTAAAAATTAATATTTAAATCTTAAATTAATATTGTAAACTTTGTAAAAACAATATATTTAAAATTGTAAATATTTGAAAAATTAATATAAATTTGGAGTGAATTTATAATATGAATTTTTAAATTAAGTTTGGTGTGAATTTTTAAAATATTAATTTTTAATTTTATGCATTTCAAATTTTAAGTTTGGTGTGAATTTTTAATAATAATTTTGAATTTTATATTTAAGTTGTGTGAATTTAAAAACAAAAATTTACTTTATCTCATTAAGTTAAGAATATGATTTTTAAAATTCGTCGTAAGTTGAAGACTAGGTCTTTGAACCGAAATTGCTTTACCCGAGGAAGGGACGAGAACTTTTATTATCATTATTTTTAATCTTATTAAATATAAGTATGCCAAAAACATTAAAAAACCCAAAAAAATCTTAGCTTTTAAAACAATCGCTACAAAAAGACAAATTTTAAAATTTTGTCGAAGGACGGACTAGGACATCGATCCGAACCGACCTCGTCCTAAATAACAAGGGAAACAAAATTTTAAAATTAATTACTTAATTGTTTTAATAAGTTAATGATTATAAAAAAAAAAATATATATATATATATATATATATATATATATATATATACCAAACTCCGCGAGTCGCGGAGTTTGAAGGGTATTTCACCGCGACTCGCGGAGGTATCGAAAATCAGAAAAAAAATAAAAAGAGCTGAACGATCAGTACACTACACAACTCAAAAACACAGCGAATTTCACAGCGAAAAAACCCCGAAAAACCACCCAAAAACACCCCAAAAATCACGATTTTTAACCGTTAATCATCAAATCTTTTGCTAAAATCATGTTGAGAAGGATGCTATCTAAGAATTACTCAAGAAAAACGGTAAATTTCTACACCTAAACACCATTTAATTCGAAATTTGATGTTCTTGAGCTATTTTTTCCCCAATTTGATTTTGATGCTTTTTAGTGTAATTAGACTTAAATTGTTTATGTATTATGCTTGTATAACCTAGATTGATGCTGTTTAACATGATTAGAAGCCTTAAACTTCAAATTTTGAATAATCTAGGGTTTGTGTTCTTGAGCAAATTTGGGGCTTTTTGATATAAACAGGTTATGGCCGATTTTTGTCATGAATTATTGCTAAATTGAGTAGTGTAACATGTCTAGGTAGTTAAATGATCCAAACTTTGAGCCTAAACATGATTTTGAGAATTAAAGTGGAATTTTTCAAGTCTAAAATTCATGAACTTGATTTTTGAAAGATAATGCCATTTGAGACTTGTTTGATTGCTAGTAATGATTATTTTGACATGTTATTTGAGTTGAATGCTTATGAACTTGGCGAACATTTTCGTATATGCTTATTTGAAAAAGTGTAGATTTGATGAAAATATGAAAATGAGCTTAAGTTTGATATAAATTGATAATGTCATTGTAATTATTTTGATTGATGATTTTGCTGACACTAATGCATATTTGGATGCACAAAAATTGTGTTTGATGTGTTTTGCAGAATGAAAGGGGTGAATCTTCATCCCAAGCCCGCAATGCTCCTGCTGAGAATTTGGAACAACAGGAGGTGGATAACTACTACAAGCAGGATGTACCTCATCCAGTCATGACCTTTTCCGATATGCATTTGGAAGAGTTGCACCCGAACCTGAGATTTGACAGACTTTGGATAGATTATCCAAAATATCAAAGGGGTTTGCATACTCTTCATTCTAAGGTTGTTGAGGTACCGAGGGTCATAGAATGGGGACCCTTAGAAGCTGTAGAATTGGCCGGGCCAATTAGGGAATTACTTGTACAGAGGTATGGTAATTCTTCTTTTAATGACTGGATATGTTTATTCACCATACGTAGACCTGTATATAAAGTATGGTGTGAAGAATTGTTATGTAGTATAGAGTTGAATGATCGGGTAGCTAGTTTAACCGATCGTTCTTTTATTAGATTTTTGTTAGGCGGTTCGATGCGCCACATGTCTTTACTGGACATGGCTCAGGCTTTACGTATATATACGCCTGAGGAGTTAGCGTCTGCCGATTGTAGAGGATTGATACTAAACGGTAGAAAGATAGATGAAAATTTTCATACACACGGTGTGTGGAGTCAAATGACAAGCCATCACCGTTTCAAAGGGGGAAATTACTCTTATTTGGATATAGATAGAGCCGAATTAAGAGTGATACATAGGTTTTTAGCTAATTCGATTACACAAAGGGGTAAAAACAAGGAAAAAGTAAATGAACAGGATTTGTTTTACCATATGTGTATTCGAGACCCACAAAGCACTGTAAGTATACCATATTGTGTGGGTTATTATTTATCAGCTATGGTTCGGGGGATGCGACCACATAGCATAATAGGAGGTGGTATTTTTATTACTTTGATTGGTGAATATCTCGGTGTGGATATAAGTCGGGGGGGATTATTACTAGAAGAGCCGGAACCCCGCGATACTATAGGTTTAAATGTATACCATGGTGCGAAAGTTTTGAAGAGGCGAAATAACGCCGCAGTACGATACCATGGTAGACATCCACAGGTGGAGAGAAACCAGCAGCAAGGTAATGTAGGAGGGGGAATGATATGCAAGAAATGCATAGGTTTATAGCTTCTCAGGAATACGAAAATGCTAGACAGAGAGCATTTGAAGATTGGCAAGTTCATCAGAACCAGATCATAGCTCATTGCCAACATATAGGTAGAAACTATATTCCTACACCGAAACCCATCTTCCCTCCTTGGTCTATAGAGATGCAGCCACCATATCCTACGTATGACCCTGCCGAAGCATTCTATAGCACTTATGGTTATGCCTGGAACCCCTATTGGTACCAATATCATCCTTAGTATACTTATTATTTTTTATTTATTTATTTATTTTGTAATTTGTAATTATTGATAAATTTAATACTGTTGTTAATATTGTAATCATTTTTATAATTATCTAACTTTTATTCTTAGATTTTAATAATTTTTGAATGTGGGGTAATATACCAAACTTCAAAAATATGTATATATGTTTGCAGTTTATCTTATGTACACAACAGGGTAAAACAACGCATTTTCAAAGACTGGCATTAAGTTCAGCAAAAGCAACTAATTTTGACGACAAGATGCAAAATATATGTGAAATAACAACAAGACGGAATGAACAAATGATGTGCACCATTTATCATTCAGCAAACAAACGCCAATATATTTGGAAACTTTGGTAAAATTTAATCATTTTCACACAAATCACCTTCAATAATTTAAATTGTTACTGATTTCTTGCAAATGAGGGCATTGCAAGATCTTAAGTGTGGGAAGGGGTTAAATTCTTTCGGATTTTAAAATTTTTTACTTTATACACTTGGTTACCATTAAAAATACTAGTAAAGCAGTAGTTGTATTAGAATCTAGTGCTCTCTGATAAAAAAAAAGAACAGCCCTAGTCTTATATACTGACTACCCAATTCTAGTAAAATTTTTCAATTAAATGAATTCAAATCATGTTTATACATATTTATGAACGATAAAACTAGGTTTTAACACCGAAATTATTGTTATCTCAGAAAGAACATAAATTAAGAAACAAACTAAAATGTCAAAATTCATTTAAAATGGAATAGAGGACGATAAAAAGAAAAATAAAAAGCCAAGTGTGGGAAAATTTACCAAGTTATTTTAAACATATGTCACATATATCTGTAACAAATAACTGAAAATACTTTTGCTTTGGACTAAACTAAACTGTTTTACCCGATGAAAGAAAAGAAGAGATGGATCTACATGATGAATCAATTCCATCATTAAAAGGAAGTAAAGTCTTCCGAAAAAGAAACGCGCTTCTTGATTTAGGTCATGAAGTTGTCGTCCAGACCAGCTGTAGGTTGACGAAAAATCTAGAAAAGTCATCACTAAAATCAGCAGGAAATCCACGAACCTCAGCATTAAACAGGGTCGCCAAGTGGTCAGATTTATCCTAACCATGAGAAGGATTTATCTCGTACAATGGGGGGACACCATGCAAATTAGCTGGATAAGACTAATGAATCAGATCCCCAGAAAGGATAATCTCCTTAAAGATTAAAAATCAGCTTTTAAGACTGATATTACTCAATCCTAGAGATTGACCTTAAAGATTGAGAATTCAAACTCATGGAATTCAATGATATCTAAACTCGAGCTTAAACGAGAAAATATTTTGATCAAAATTACAAACCGATTTGTTTTCTGAAAACCCTATTTTCAATGCGTTCATTACCATTGAACGTAAAATCCTAGGAATTCACCTGGAATTCATTAGGTCACCTGAACCAAATCGGGTGTCAACCGTAAGAACGGTGGTTGCATAGCATGGTCAAAGACAGGACCTTGTGCCATACCGAAAAATTATAAGGGTGAGCTTTACTATTGCTCCTACCAAGGATAGTAATTGCGTCCGACACGTTACAGACCATAATCAAAAGCATGTCACGGGACATTGCCTTAACAGTTGCTTGTTCAACGCTTTCCTTTCAACCGGACGGTAGTTTACCGAAAGGTAATATACGGGACAAGTAAACTGGACGTGTTGCTTTCCAAATACAAGGTTAGCAAGTGGGTGACACAAAACCGCAAGTTTTGAGCTAAAATTTTCAAATCTGAAACCCACCAAACCCACAAAAATATTTTGCAAACACCGGTAAAGGGTTATTCCTGAAAACTTATCTAGGGTAAAAACTAGATTTCAAAAGATCAAATGTTTTCATAAAGATCCAATTTCCTTAATGGATCTAAATTTTTATAGTCATGTGGGACTGTAAACCATATCGTTACTACCATTGTTTATACCGCCGTATAGAAATCACTGATGTACAAAGTGTGAAGAATAAAGAAGTGATTCTAGTATTTCAAGACAATATTGCTTGAGGACAAGCAACGCTCAAGTGTGGGAATATTTGATAATGCTAAAAACGAACATATATTTCATAGCATTATTCCTCAAAGAAAGACAAGCTTTTAGTTGCAATTGTTCTATTTACAAGAGATATTCGTTTAAATAATAAAAGGTGAAGACAAAAGACAGATTCGACGAATTGAAGACGCAAACGACCAAAAAGCTCAAAAGTACAAAAGACAATCAAAAAGGTTCCAATTATTGATAAGAAATGTCTCGAAATTACAAGAGTACAAGATTCAAAACGTAAAGTACAAAATATAAAATTGTACGCAAGGACGTTCGAAAATCCGGAACCGGGACCAGAGTCAACTCTTAACGCTCGACGCAACGGACTAAAAATTACAAGTTAACTATGTATATAAATATAATATAATATATAATTAATTATATTAATTATATATATATTATATATATAATAAAAACCGTCGGCAGAGAAAGACTCCAAGATGTGAGCTGGAATTTCAAACTCAGCGACTCGCGGAGTTTGAAGGCAAAATTCACCGCGAGTCGCGGAGCCCCAAATTTGAAAACTGCCTATAAAGCCAACCGAATTCTGATCAAAAACCATCATCTTTTTCTTCCTCATTCATACGTAAAATTTATATTTATATTTATAATTTATATTTTAATTTTAATTATAATTCTAATAATAAGGGTATGTTAGCGAATATTGTAAGGGTGTAAGTCGAAATTCTGTCCGTGTAACGCTACGCTATTTTTAATCATTGTAAGTTATGTTCAACCTTTTTACATTAATGTCTCGTAGCTAAGTTATTATTATGCTTATTTAAAACGAAGTAATCATGATGTTGGGCTAATTACTAAAATTGGGTAATTGGGCTTTGTACCATAATTGGGGTTTGGATAAAAGAACGACACTTGTGGAAATTAGACTATGGGCTATTAATGGGCTTTATATTTGTTTAACTAAATGAAAGTTTGTTAATGTTAATATAAAGATTTACAATTGGGCGTCCCTATAAATTACCATATACACTCGATCGGACACGATGGGCGGGGTATTTATATGTACGAATAATCGTTCATTTAACCGGACACGGGAATGGATTAATAGCCACTAGAATAATTAAAACAGGGGTGAAATTACATTCAAGGGTAATTGGTGTAATTGTTAACAAAGTAGTAAAACCTTGGTTTACACGCAGTCGATAACCTGGTGTATTCATTAAACAAAGTATTAAAACCTTGTTACAATTCGAATCCCCAATTAGTTGGAATATTTAACTTCGGGTATAAGAATAATTTGATGAGGACACTCGCACTTTATATTTATGACTGATGGACTGTTATGGACAAAAACCAGACGGACATATTAAATAATCCAGGACAAAGGACAATTAACCCATGGGCATAAAACTAAAATCAACACGTCAAACATCATGATTACGGAAGTTTAAATAAGCATAATTCTTTTATTTCATATTTAATTTCCTTTATTTTATATTTAATTGCACTTCTAATTATCGCACTTTTATTTATTGTTATTTAATCGCACTTTTAATTATCGTACTTTTTAATTATCGCAATTTTATTTTATCGCACTTTTATTATTCGCAATTTCATTATCGTTATTTACTTTACGCTTTAAATTAAGTCTTTTATTTATTTAATATTTTACATTAGGTTTTAACTGCGACTAAAGTCTTAAAATCGACAAACCGGTCCTTAAACGGTAAAAACCCCCCTTTATAATAATAATATTACTTATATATATGTTTGTATTTTTATAAAAGTAAACTAATATAGCGTTGAGCTTTGTTTAAAGATTTCCCTGTAGAACGAACTGGACTTACTAAAAACTACACTACTGTACGATTAGGTACACTGCCTATAAGTGTTGTAGCAAGGTTTAAGTATATCCATTCTATAAATAAATAAATATCTTGTGTAAAATTGTATCGTATTTAATAGTGTTTTCTGCTAAAATTAATAACTATTTTATATACACCTCGCATAATTTCATAGCATTATTCCTCAAAGAAAGACAAGCTTTTAGTTGCAATTGTTCTATTTACAAGAGATATTCGTTTAAATAATAAAAGGTGAAGACAAAAGACAGATTCGACGAATTGAAGACGCAAACGACCAAAAAGCTCAAAAGTACAAAAGACAATCAAAAAGGTTCCAATTATTGATAAGAAACGTCTCGAAATTACAAGAGTACAAGATTCAAAACGCAAAGTACAAAATATAAAATTGTACGCAAGGACGTTCGAAAATCCGGAACCGGGACCAGAGTCAACTCTTAACGCTCGACGCAACGGACTAAAAATTACAAGTTAACTATGTATATAAATATAATATAATATATAATTAATTATATTAATTATATATATATTATATTTATAAATAAAAAACCGTCGGCAGAGAAAGACTCCAAGGACTGAGCTGTAATTTCATTCTCCGCGACTCGCGGAGTTTGAAGAGGATTTTGCCGCGAGTCGCGGAGCCCCAAATTTGAAAACTGCCTATAAAGCCAACCGAATTCTGATCAAAAACCATCATCTTTTTCTTCCTCATTCATACGTAAAATTTATATTTATATTTATAATTTATATTTTAATTTTAATTATAATTCTAATAATAAGGGTATGTTAGCGAATATTGTAAGGGTGTAAGTCGAAATTCTGTCCGTGTAACGCTACGCTATTTTTAATCATTGTAAGTTATGTTCAACCTTTTTACATTAATGTCTCGTAGCTAAGTTATTATTATGCTTATTTAAAACGAAGTAATCATGATGTTGGGCTAATTACTAAAATTGGGTAATTGGGCTTTGTACCATAATTGGGGTTTGGACAAAAGAACGACACTTGTGGAAATTAGACTATGGGCTATTAATGGGCTTTATATTTGTTTAACTAAATGATAGTTTGTTAATGTTAATATAAAGATTTACAATTGGGCGTCCCTATAAATTACCATATACACTCGATCGGACACGATGGGCGGGGTATTTATATGTACGAATAATCGTTCATTTAACCGGACACGGGAATGGATTAATAGCCACTAGAATAATTAAAACAGGGGTGAAATTACATTCAAGGGTAATTGGTGTAATTGTTAACAAAGTAGTAAAACCTTGGTTTACACGCAGTCGATAACCTGGTGTATTCATTAAACAAAGTATTAAAACCTTGTTACAATTCGAATCCCCAATTAGTTGGAATATTTAACTTCGGGTATAAGAATAATTTGATGAGGACACTCGCACTTTATATTTATGACTGATGGACTGTTATGGACAAAAACCAGACGGACATATTAAATAATCCAGGACAAAGGACAATTAACCCATGGGCATAAAACTAAAATCAACACGTCAAACATCATGATTACGGAAGTTTAAATAAGCATAATTCTTTTATTTCATATTTAATTTCCTTTATTTTATATTTAATTGCACTTCTAATTATCGCACTTTTATTTATTGTTATTTAATCGCACTTTTAATTATCGTACTTTTTAATTATCGCAATTTTATTTTATCGCACTTTTATTATTCGCAATTTCATTATCGTTATTTACTTTACGCTTTAAATTAAGTCTTTTATTTATTTAATATTTTACATTAGGTTTTAACTGCGACTAAAGTCTTAAAATCGACAAACCGGTCCTTAAACGGTAAAAACCCCCCTTTATAATAATAATATTACTTATATATATGTTTGTATTTTTATAAAAGTAAACTAATATAGCGTTGAGCTTTGTTTAAAGATTTCCCTGTGGAACGAACCGGACTTACTAAAAACTACACTACTGTACGATTAGGTACACTGCCTATAAGTGTTGTAGCAAGGTTTAAGTATATCCATTCTATAAATAAATAAATATCTTGTGTAAAATTGTATCGTATTTAATAGTATTTCCTGCTAAAATTAATAACTATTTTATATACACCTCGCATAACATCAAGTATTTTTTGGCGCCGCTGCCGGGGACACTCTTAAACGCCGGAAGCGCAACGCTAATATAAAAAAAAAAAGATTTTTTAGCTTACTTCTATTAAAAATTCGTTTTTGTAAAAATACGTTTTAATTATTCAAAAATATAAAAAGAAAAACAAAAATATAAGTATTTTTAAGATTTTGTTAAATATTTAAGTTTTATAAGTTTCTTTATTTTTATTTTAGTTTATAAAAAATATAAGTTTTATTAACTATCTTTTATTTATAGAAAAAAAAACAGAAAACAGATATAAAGAAAATAAAAAAAAATAATAAATAAAGAAAAAACGCGTCGAATTTAAAGCTGTCATCTGAATTCTGGAACCCCGCGACTCGCGGGGTTTTCTGCATTAATTACCGCGACTCGCGGAGCTTCTCTGACACGCGAACAGGAAGCCCTAATTCAGCATTAATTACGGTTTATTATTAATTATAATTATTATTTAACCCTTATTATTATTATTATTATTATTATTATTAGTTTTATTTTTACTTTTACTTTTTATTTAATTTATGTATTTAGTATTAATTAGTTTTATTAAATTGTAAAATTAGTAGTTTTATTAAAAAAATAATATAAAAATAATATTTTTATAAAAATTGTACTTTTTACAACTTTTTGTATATTTTTATATTTTGTCCCTTTTTAATCGTTGTAGCATAATATTTGTATTTTTCTCTCATAATTAATTTTAAATTTAGTTTTTGCTATAGTTATTTTTACTCCTAGATTTTTAGGCTTTGCCGTAGAATTCCTTAAGTGCTTTTTCTTTAGACTAAGATTTAGGTGCTTTAGAATTTTGCGACGCCTTTTTAAGTTTTAGTTTCTTTTTAAGTTATTTCCATTTGGTATTTAGTTTTTCCTGTAAGCTTTAATATTTTTAGACACCTTTTACTATGTATCAATTATCATTCCAATTAGTAATTTCAATTTGCGATTATAATTTTAAGTTAGTTGTAGTAATAAGATTAGGTTAGTTAAGTATTTTTAAGTTGTTATAAGTTTCTTTTATTTTTCCGTCACCTTTTATTTTTCAACCATTTTTTTTTTTCGACCTTTTGCGACGAACTCTTTTTCTCTCTTATTTCTCGCCATTCTAGTTTTTAGGACTTAGAATTTTTTCTACTTCTTATCTAAATTTCTTAAAATTACGAAAATTTATTTTAAGTGGTTAAATTGATAGACATCAAAATTTTCTGGTTCGTAGTAATAGTTGGATTTGTACGTGGACCGGGTTATTGGAGCCAAACAGTCCTCAATTATATTGAGACCAAACGAATCCTGCCCCTCTGCTGCATCTTTTGGCTATTCGAAACGTGGGCAAAATCAGAAAAGTCTATTAATTGGATAACTTATTATAATTTTTCTTTCCTTTTAAAAACTAATAGGATATTCAGTGAATGCACCGAGCAAGACGTTCACCACCTTTTGTACGTTCACCACCTGTAACTAGATCAAGACATTTAGCAAATATAACCGCCGTTGATTTTTCTTTAGAATCGTCATCCAGTCAACCAAGTACTTCAGTTCAAATTTCCGATAATCCATTTTTTGAACCCAACCTCACAATTGAGAATCCAGAGAATATTCAGGAACGGTTCATAGATCCTGAACCATTAAACTTTCCTCCGGAACCACCAATCATTCAAACAGAGATTGTTGAGGAACGAACTATTAAATCAGAATCATCTAGTGATACCGATTCAACAAATTCAATTATGGAGAATCTGGAACCTTTAAGTATGGAAGACCGAATGAGAGCTAAACGCACTGGCCAAGGTCACGCAATTACTCATCCAGA
Source organism: Rutidosis leptorrhynchoides (assembly GCF_046630445.1). NCBI lineage: Eukaryota > Viridiplantae > Streptophyta > Magnoliopsida > Asterales > Asteraceae > Rutidosis > Rutidosis leptorrhynchoides. Next base: position 287,566,386 of record NC_092342.1, on the reverse strand, counting down.
CATTAATGCGCCAGATTATGAAATCAAAGGACAAATTCTACACATGGTGACTAATCAATGCCAATTTAGTGGTGCGCCGAAGGAAGATCCAAATGAACATCTACGTACCTTTAATAGGATCTGCACACTATTCAAAATCCGAGAAGTGGAGGATGAACAGATATATCTCATGTTATTTCCCTGGACTTTAAAGGGAGAAGCCAAAGATTGGTTGGAATCGTTACCTGAAGGGGCGATCGATACATGGGACGTTTTAATTGACAAATTTCTTAAACAATTCTTTCCTGCATCTAAAGCCGTAAGACTTCAAGCAGAAATTGTTACGTTCACACAGAAACCAAATGAAACTCTATATGAGGCGTGGACAAGATATGGAAAGTTATTAAGAGGATGTCCGCAACATGGTTTAGACACCTGTCAAATAGTACAAATATTCTACCAAGGATGCGACATCACTACAAGGAAAGACATAGATATAGCAGCTGGTGGTTCTATTATGAAGAAAACCGAAACTGATGCTTACAAAATTATTGATAACACTGCTTCCCACTCACATGAGTGGCACCAAGAAAAAGATATCGTTAGATCATCTAAAGCAGCTAGAGCCGATTCTAGCCATGACTTAGATTCCATTTCCGCAAAGATAGATGCTGTGGAGAGACGAATGGAAAAGATGACTAAAGATATTCACTCAATACGAATTAGTTGTGAGCAGTGTGGAGGACCACATTTGACAAAAGATTGTCTCAGTATTGAATTAACAATGGAACAAAGAGAGAATATTTCATACATAAACCAAAGGCCTGGAAATAATTATCAGAATAATTATCAACCGCCAAGACCGATTTACAATCAAAACCAGAATTATAACCGAAATATTCCATACAACAACCAACAAGGTCCTAGCAATCAACAAGTATCCAATAATACTTACAATCAGCAAAGACCTAATTTTCAAAACAAACCACCACAACAAACCGATGATAAAAAGCCGAATTTAGAAGATATGATGACGAAGCTAGTTGAAACTCAAACACAGTTTTTCACATCTCAAAAACAAACCAATGAACAAAATGCTCAAGCATTTAGAAATCAACAAGCTTCTATTCAAAATCTGGAACAAGAAGTGAGTAACCTAGCAAGGTTAATAGGTGAAAGAAAACCGGGAAGTCTACCTAGCGATACAAATGCTAACCCCCGGAATGAAACAGCTAAAGCTATTACCACAAGAAGTGGTACAACACTTAAACCACCTGAAATACCTGTAACTTCTGATGAAACCATTCCTACTCCACAAGAACCACAACCTGATCAAGATAAGGAAAAAGAACCGGTAGTTGAAAAGGTTAATGAAGATAACACAGTTAAGGATAAACCTTATGTTAAACCATACCAACCACCACTTCCTTATCCGAGTAAAATGAAGAAAGAGAAACTTGAAGCCGAGCAATCCAAATTCTTGGATATGTTTAAACAGATAAATGTAAATCTTCCTTTCATTGATGTGATTTCAGGAATGCCTAGATATGCTAAATTCTTGAAAGATCTAATCTCAAATAGAAAGAAAATGGAAGAACTCTCGGCTGTTACTATGAATGCTAATTGTTCAGCAGTGCTGTTGAATAAGATACCAGAAAAACTATCTGATCCAGGAAGTTTCACAATTCCATGTTTTCTGGGTAGTCTTAGTTCAATAGAAGCATTGGCAGACTTAGGTGCTAGTATAAATCTAATGCCGTATTCACTATACGCTAAACTAGACCTTGGAGAATTGAAACCAACCAGAATAAGCATACAACTAGCCGATAGATCAATAAAATATCCTAGAGGGATAATGGAGAACATGCTAGTTAAAGTTGGTACTTTAGTATTTCCAGTAGATTTTGTTGTTTTGGACATGGAAGAAGATTCTCAAGTTCCTCTCATATTAGGAAGACCATTCTTAAACACGGCTAAAGCAATGATAGACGTGTTCGGTAAGAAACTGACCCTAAGTATAGAGGATGAGAGTGTTACCTTTTCAGTTGATAGAGCAATGCAACAACCACAATCTGCAGATGATACATGTTATTATATTCAAACTATAGATGCACATGCAGAATTATTAGAAGAATTTCCAGAATTACAAGGAACAGGAGAATGTTCTTTAGGAGAAGGTAATGAACCAATTGATGAAGCTGAAATGTTAGCTACACTTATAGCTAATGGATATGAACCAACAACAGAAGAAATTCAAATGCTAAAAGAAGAAGACAGATATCGATATAAATCATCGATAGAAGAACCTCCGAAATTAGAGTTAAAGCCACTTCCAAACCATTTGGAATACGCTTATTTACATGGTGAATCTGAATTACCTGTAATAATATCGTCTTCTCTTACTGAAAATGAGAAATCACAACTCATTTCTGTGTTGAAAGCTCATAAACCAGCCATTGCATGGAAGATTCATGATATTAAAGGAATAAGTCCTTCGTATTGCACACATAAAATCCTTATGGAAGAAGGTCATAAAACGTATGTGCAACGCCAACGAAGACTAAATCCTAATATGCAAGATGTAGTTAAGAAAGAGATTATTAAACTGCTAGATGCAGGTTTGATATATCCAATTTCTGATAGTCCATGGGTAAGCCCAGTTCAATGCGTGCCTAAGAAGGGTGGCATGACTGTCATTACAAATGAGAAAAATGAGCTTATTCCTACTAGGACTGTAACAGGATGGCGTGTATGTATTGATTATAGAAAATTAAATGACGCCACCAGAAAAGATCACTTTCCCTTACCTTTCATAGATCAAATGTTGGAAAGATTAGCCGGAAATAGTTACTATTGTTTTCTAGATGGATTTTCCAGATATTTTCAAATTCCAATAGCACCCGAAGATCAAGAGAAAACCACATTCACGTGCCCTTATGGTACTTTTGCTTACAAACGCATACCATTTGGACTTTGTAACGCCCCTGCAACCTTTCAAAGGTGTATGATGGCGATTTTTCATGACATGATAGAAGAATGCATGGAAGTTTTCATGGATGACTTTTCAGTCTTCGGTGATACATTTAAATCATGTCTAGTTAATCTGGAACGAATGCTAATTAGATGCGAAAAATCAAATCTAGTACTTAATTGGGAGAAATGCCATTTCATGGTTAAAGAAGGCATCGTTCTTGGACATAAAATTTCAAAAGAAGGAATTGAAGTGGATAGAGCTAAAGTAGATGTAATTGCTAAACTTCCACATCCCACCAATGTTAGAGGAGTTAGGAGTTTTCTAGGGCATGCCGGTTTTACCGACGTTTCATAAAAGATTTTTCTAAAATTGCCACTCCTATGAATAAACTCCTAGAAAAGGATGCGCCATTCATCTTTTCAGATGAATGTATCAAATCTTTTAATATTCTTAAAGAGAAACTCACTAATGCACCAATCATGATAACACCAAATTGGAATCTACCATTTGAACTAATGTGCGATGCAAGTGATTTTGCAATGGGAGCCGTTTTAGGACAAAGGATTGAAAAACGATTTCAACCTATATATTATGCTAGTAAGACATTACAAGGAGCACAAACAAACTATACAACTACTGAAAAAGAACTCCTTGCTATTGTCTTTGCTTTTGACAAATTTCAATCATATCTCGTTCTAGCAAAAACGGTGGTCTATACCGACCATTCTGCTCTTAGATACCTATTTTCAAAACAAGATGCTAAACCAAGATTAATCCGTTGGATCTTACTCTTACAAGAGTTTGATATTGAAATCCGAGATAAAAGAGGAGCAGAAAATCTCGCCGCTGATCATCTTTCTCGTCTTGAAAATCCCGAATTAGAAGTTCTGAATGAATCAGCCATACAAGACAACTTTCCTGATGAATATCTATTGAAGATAGATTATAAAGAAATTCCATAGTTTGCAGACTATGCAAACTACTTAGTTTGTGGATTCCTTGAAAAAGGATTATCGTACCAAAGACGAAAGAAATTCTTCAGTGATATAAAACACTATTTCTGGGAAGATCCACATCTGTTTAAAAGTTGTCCCGATGGAATAATACGCCGATGTGTATTTGGAGATGAAGCTAGTAAAATATTAAACCATTGTCACAAAGGACCAACAGGAGGGCATTATGGGCCTCAACTAACAGCAAGAAAAGTTTATGAAGCTGGATTCTATTGGCCTACAATTTACAAAGACGCACGCCTTCTTTGCAAATCCTGTGATGCATGTCAAAGGGCCGGAAAAATAAGTCAACGTGATGAAATGCCACAAAATGTCATCCAAGTATGTGAAGTATTTGACATTTGGGGTATTGACTTTATGGGTCCATTTCCAAAATCTAATAATAATCTATATATACTCGTAGCCATTGATTATGTATCTAAATGGGCGGAAGCACAAGCTCTCCTAACTAATGATGCACGAGTTGTAGTCAACTTTTTAAAACGTCTTTTTGCAAGGTTTGGAACACCGAAAGCTTTAATAAGTGATCGGGGTACTCATTTCTGTAATAATCAACTTGAGAAAGTTCTTAAAAGATATGGAGTAACTCATAAAATCTCCACCGCATATCATCCACAAACAAGTGGACAAGTTGAAAATACCAACCGAGCTTTAAAACGTATTCTAGAGAAAACCGTAGGATCAAATCCGAAGGAATGGTCCATTAAATTGGAGGATGCACTCTGGGCTTTTAGAACAGCCTACAAAACTCCAATTGGAACCACACCTTTTAGACTTGTTTATGGAAAAGCATGTCATCTTCCAGTAGAAATTGAACACAACGCATTTTGGGCTTTGAAAACATGTAATCTTGATTTACATGAAGCCGGACGTCTACGATTAAGTCAACTAAACGAATTAGAAGAATTAAGACATGAAGCATACGAAAATTCGTTAATCTATAAAGAAAGAACGAAGAAATGGCATGATAAAAGAATCAGAAGTTCAAAAGAATTTAAAGAAGGAGACAGAGTTCTTCTTTTCAATTCACGATTCAAGCTATTTCCTGGAAAATTGAAATCAAGATGGTCTGGACCATTCATAGTCAAAAGAGTTTTCCCATACGGAACGATAGGATTAATAAATTCAAATGGGATGGAATTTAAAGTTAATGGTCACAGAGTTAAACATTACATACATGGTCCGATGGAAGTCGACAACGAAGTTAATCACAATTTCGACACCACAGCTAACTAAGTGTGGGGAGAATCAAGTCTTTAAAGGATAATATGTATTTCTGTTAGAGTTAGATTGTCTGTTTTCGTGTAGTTCTCGAAAATGGAACCCGAATGGTCTTTCCCTAGCAGACCCTAAAGAACTAGTCTTCTCCCCCCATTCTGAATTTTTATTTTTTTTAGGTTTTTACAAAATGAAGACTACCTGTGAACTAAACCATGGTCTAATGCTACACGCTTTGATCACTAAAAGAAATAATGACATACTACCGAGTGAAATAGTATCAGTAATCAGAGAAAGAATGGACGGAGTTAGAAAAGAATCCAGATGCGAAGATAATAAGTTACAATTTGGTAAAGGAAAATCAAAATCCGCAGCGAAAAGAAGAGCACGACACCTAGAAAGATGTCACAAATGCGGAAAATGGTCACATGGAGGTAAATGTTCAAATAATCAAACCTATTCAAATACCGAATTTGTTACTTTATGCAGAGACGGACCGTTCATATGTTTAGAAGAAAAGACACTGAATGCTCGAGGTTACGCATATGTAGCCATGGAAAACCAATTAAACCGACTATCTTATGAATGGGATAGATCATATAACTAAGAAATCTATTTCACAGGTATGTCTGTACAGTTTTTATTTTTATTTTTTTTATTTTTAACCTTTTGATAATAAACGCTAATTTGTTCGCTAAAAAGTATTAAATTGGTATTAAATAAAAGTAGGTTTGGCGACCGAAATTATTGATATCATTCAAAAATTTATTACATCACTGCGAAATTTAACGTTTATTCTTAAGGTATAAATATCTTTAATCAATCAACCCAAAATATTTCAAAAATTCGTCATGAGTTAAATTAGGTCTTGGAACCGAAATTACTTTACCGAAAAGAGGGGCGCATATTTTTGATAATATTTGATTGATTAAAGTGGGATAAAAAGACAAAAAGATTTTTAATTTTATTTTTACCATATTTTAAAAATTAATATTTAAATCTTAAATTAATATTGTAAACTTTGTAAAAACAATATATTTAAAATTGTAAATATTTGAAAAATTAATATAAATTTGGAGTGAATTTATAATATGAATTTTTAAATTAAGTTTGGTGTGAATTTTTAAAATATTAATTTTTAATTTTATGCATTTCAAATTTTAAGTTTGGTGTGAATTTTTAATAATAATTTTGAATTTTATATTTAAGTTGTGTGAATTTAAAAACAAAAATTTACTTTATCTCATTTGTAACGACCGCACTTTTTCGATCATTCTATACTTAAAAGATTAATATTTACATAAATTAAACCTTGCCAACATGATAAGCAATTCAAATTGTCGAGATTTATATTTCCGAAAAGAATTTTACACAACGTTTGACCGTCTAGTTTGACCAATGATATCACGAACTATACAATATATGATAATTATACGTTTGTGTATATATATGTATATATACATATTTAACATGATTAATGAATGTTTTAATATCTCATTTTGTATTAATAACAACAAGTTATATGTGTATTTTGAAACTACTAACTTAAGTTTTCAAAACGATAACAATACGTAACGTTATTTGACTTAAATACTTAAGACTATAATGTTTATACATATATTGTATAAGTAATGTATTTAATCACTTTTAAGAACTTAAATACATAAAATCACATAAGTGTATTCTCAAAAGATAGCTATATTTGAATCCTCATTCCATTTTTCACAAAATTTCTATACGTATATTTAGAGTATTTGTACTCGTATCATACCTAGCTCCTATACGTATTTACTAATAGTAAATACACATCAAAATCACCACCTAACCAGCCATTATTCATGCCCTTAGAGCTAGGTAATTACTTTTGGATGATTACTTGACTAATTACAAAAATACAAACTAAAATTTTGTCATGTTATCCTTAAAGATCACATTTTTAGGAGTATATATGTATCATCATTTTTGATTCATTTTTACTTCAATCTCTTAACTAAAAACACACACTCTTTCTTACTCTCTAAACTCCATAACAATCCAGCAAAGTTCCATAAAGATCTAGCTTCAAAAACCATACTAAAACACCATAAGAAAACCATACAAAAACACTTCAAGAAAACCTTCCAAGAACACCAACTTACTTCCAATCTTTCATCCACTTCCATCACCCTTTTGATTCTAGCTTCTTACTTCTCTTTTACAGCAAACTTATCCAAGGAACTTGAGGTAGAATCTATGTTCATAACCTTATTCGATTCATATATATATAGCTATCTTATTTTGTGGTACAAAAGTTTAACAACAAGAACATAGTTTGAATGTTTTCAAACTTGTTTGCAAACTAAATAGATCCTTCTAACTTAACTTTTAAAATACTTCAAGACCTGTAATATAACTTATGTATATGCTAATTTAACAAGGTAAAACTTGGTTTTTCAAAGTATAAGTATTTTTAGAAAAATGGTCATTAAATGATTTTGTTGTAACAAAAATGTTTAACTTCATATGTTTCACTAATGTTTCACTTATGCCGTATGATTTTGAATACAAACCAAGGTATTTACAGTTCATAGTCTTAAAGAAGAACTCGATCCAAGAAGATGGCAATTTGAATCAATGAAAACGGATTTGTAACGAAGAAACTATGACCGAAACAAAATTGGTTATCCTAGATCATTTCAACTACGGGATCAATTGGAAAAAATGATATAAATCACATATTTCTAAGATAACATGATATTTTATATATATGTACTTATAATTCAATTTTATATGGTTCAGGATCACCCGTAAACAATACGAGAAGATTAATCATAAGATCCCATGTTTGTACGCAACACGTCATTTGACAACACCGGTACTTTATGTACGCAACACGTCATTTGACAACACCGGTACCATGGGTCAATATTAATCTCGACCAATACATATACGATGGGGTTTTATTTATTTCGTTGGGGGTTTTGTTTATTGCGGGTATATTAAACATCTAAAAATGAACCATTAAAAATTGAATTACTAACATCGGAATGCTAACTACGGACTAAGGAAATATTCAAAATATTAAAAGTATAACAAGTATATATATATATAACGTTTGTTTTAAAATGAAAACATATTGATATATTATATATGGATAGGTTCGTGATATCAACCGGAAGACCGAGTCAAAATATATATATCATCAAGACAAGAGTGAGTATATAGTCCCACTTTTAAACTCTAAGTATTTCGGGATGAGAATACATGTATTTTATGTTTTACGATATGGACACAAGCAACTGAAAAATATGTTCTACGTTGAGTTGTACCACTGGCATACTTCCCTGTAGCTTGGTAACTAATATTTACAGCGGTATTGTAAACGCGAATCCTGTTGATAGATCTATCGGGCCTGACAACCCCAACCGGACTGGACGACCAGTATTCAACGGTTGCACAGTACTTCGTTTTGTGACTACACTTGGTACGGTGTAGTAAGATTTCATATTAAAGGGAATATGCGACGTGAAAATGTTAAGTATGGTTACCAAGTGCTCAACCACTTAGAATATTTTTATTGAAATGTTTATATACGAAATCTTGTGGTCTATATATATATATTGATGCGCACTAAACCTATATCTCACCAACTTTATGTTGACGTTTTTAAACATGTTTATTCTCAGGTGATAATTAAAGCTTCCGCTGCATTATGTTGAATCTAAGCAGGATCATGCGTACTCATATTTGTGTCAAAAATAAAACTGCATATCCGAGGACGTGTGTTGTAAAATATGCTAGAAATCGTGTTGTTATTATCATTTGTAAAGTTTGTAAGTCGAAGATTATCGTTAAACGATAATCATCTTTTTATTGTCTAAAGCTTGTAACAAAAATAATGGTTTGGTTTGTAATGTATAATATATGCGGTTTTCCTTTTTAAAAATGTCGCATATAGAGGTCAATACCTCGCAATGAAATCATACGTTATCTAACACGTTCTTATGGTTAAGGACGGGTTATGACATGTGGTATCAGAGCGGTGGTCTTAGCGAACCAGGTTTGCATTAGTGTGTCTAACTGATAAGTCGTTAGGATACATTAGTAAAGTCTGGACTTTGACCGGGTCTGATTTAAAAAAAAAAAAAAAAAAACCATTGCTTATCACTGTTGGTTAAAATTTATATGTAAATATTATATAAGTACTAATGGGTTAGTTGTTGTGTGATAGATGTCGAGCTCAAAAATTGTTATCACAATCAACGACTCCGAATCAGAACCTTCAGATTGTGTTTCAGTCATTAACATATCCGATGACGAAAGTGGTATTTTTGGGGAAGACTCACAATTTCCGGATGAACCAACTATAGAAATATCGGAAAGTGAACCCGAGGAGGAAAGTGAACCCGAGGAGGAAAGTGAACCCGAGGAGGAAAGTGAACCCGAGGAGGAAAGTGAACCCGAGGAAGAAATACAGGAAATTACAAAAGACGAGTTCGAACTAGGAAAGAAACGAAAGGCTAATGAATTAGAAAATCCAAATCCCGAGTTTAATGAGAATGATGTGGCACCAATTCCACTCAACACTACCACCCCTATCCCCGCTATTCCTATTCGTTCTGTCCCGGCATCCAGTTCTTCAGTCCCACAGCCAAAATATAGGCAGACAGTTAGGATAAGCGTTAAGCAAATCTTTGTGTCTAAACGTCCTAGAAAATAGATCAAACGATGCGCTGCTGTGTCAAACCATGGAACCGAATAATGTTTTGTATAATATTAATAGTGTGGTTTGCTTAATGTTCGATGTAAGATAAGCATATGTAAAATATTGAAGTATGAAATGCAATAATTTTCCATGGTTAAGTATTATTTAGATTGTAGTAATTGATTCTGTACTAAGCTATTAAGTATGAACATTAACGGGTAGGTACTACCCAAGATATAATTATAAAACGCTAATAAGAAGAAAAGGCTTTTATAATAATACCTGGTTCGTATTATTAACAAGCTATAATGTACTATAAATACACACTACATCTATAATAATCCATGTGAATAATTATTTTCTTTCATTAGGAAATGGCGCGATTGAACCGAATGACGGAACAAGAACTTGAGGAACTCATCAACCAGCGAGTGAACGACAGAATGTTATGGGTTGAGGCTGCAAGAGCTGCTGCAGTTAATCCAAATCCTCGTGTAGGATGCTCCTACAAGACGTTCCAAGCTTGCAAGCCTTCATCATTCAGTGGAACGGAAGGGCCGATCGGTTTAACCCGATGGATAGAAAAGATGGAGACGGTGTTTAAAATCAGTGGTTGTGATGAAAAAGACATGACCAAGTTTGCATCGTGCACTTTACAAGATAGTGCACTCACATGGTGGAAGAATTATGTGAAGGCGGTAGGAGGAGATGTAGCTTATGATACTCCATGGGAAGAATTCAAAGCAATGATAATCACCGAGTATTGTCCAAGGAATGAGGTTATTAAGTTAGAAGATGAGTTACGAAGTTTGAAGGTGGTTGGTACTGAAATCACCAACTACAACCAGCGATTCATGGAATTAGTTTTGCTATGTCCTGAATTGGTTCCAACCGAAGAACGGAAGATTGAAATGTACAAAGCTGGTTTGCCCAAAAAGGTCAAGGCAAATGTTACAGCATCGAAACCTAAGACAATTCATGAAGCTATAACCATGGCAAATGAGCTAATGGATCAGGTCATCATGGATAAGAAAGTATTCAATACTGAGGTGAAGGTATTGGGAAACAAGAAAAAGTGGAATGGAAGTTATGATCGAGGTAACCAACAACAACCTTATAAGAAACAAGAAACCACAAAAGGTGCGAGTAGTGGTTCAGGTTTTGGTTATAAAGGACAAAGTCCTTTATGCAACCGTTGCCACAAACATCACTTTGGTTACTGTAGTATGTTATGCACCAAGTGTAATCGACAAGGTCATCTTGCGGAAGATTGTAAGGCTCTCGTTACAAATGGCAACAAGACTCCTGCCACCAACGCAAATAGAACTGCTTTGGCTACCATTACTTGTTTTGGTTGTGGAAAACAAGGTCACTATAAGAGTCAGTGCCCGAATCAGAATGGCGGACCTGCACGTGGAAGAGCGTTTGTTATTAATGCTAGAGAGGCACGAGAAGACCCGGAGCTTGTTACGGGTACGTTTACCATTAATAACTTATCAGCATCTATTTTATTTGATACTGGCGCCGATAGAAGTTACGTGTGTATAAATTTTTACACTAAATTGAATTGTTCATCATTACCTAGATGCTAAGTACATGATTGAGTTAGCTAATGGTAAACTAATTGAAGCCGATAAAATTTGTCGTGATTGTGAAATAAATTTAGCCGGAGAAACGTTTAAAATCGACTTAATACCCGTAGAATTAGGAAGTTTTGATGTAATAGTCGGCATGGACTGGATGTCCAAAGTAGGAGCGGAAGTTGTTTGTGCCAAGAAGGCAATTCGTATTCTTGGTAAGGATAAAATGCCGGTGATGATTTACGGAGAGAAGGGTGATTCAAAGCTAAAACTCATTAGCTGTTTGAAAGCCAAAAAGTGTTTAGAAAAGGGATGTTACGCTATTTTAGCACATGTTAATAAAGTCGAAAAGGAAGAGAAGTGCATCAATGACGTGCCTGTGGCAAGAGATTTTCCCGAAGTTTTTCCGGAAGAATTGCCGGGATTACCTCCATTTAGATCGGTAGAATTTCAAATAGATTTAGTACCAGGAGCTGCACCAGTGGCTCGTGCGCCATATAGACTTGCACCGTCCGAATTAAAAGAACTTCAAAGTTAGTTAAAAGAATTATTGGACCGTGGATTCATACGACCAAGTACATCACCGTGGGGAGCTCCAATTTTGTTTGTCAAGAAGAAAGACGGATCTTTCCGAATGTGTATAGATTATCGTGAATTAAATAAGTTAACTATCAAGAATCGGTATCCACTACCGAGAATTGATGACTTATTTGATCAATTGCAAGGATCATGTGTTTATTCGAAAATCGACTTAAGATCGGGCTATCATCAACTACGCGTCAAAGAAGAGGATATTTCGAAAACTGCTTTTCGGACACGTTATGGTCATTACGAATTTTTGGTTATGCCGTTTGGATTGACGAATGCGCCAGCTGTATTCATGGACCTCATGAATCGAGTTTGTAGTCCGTATTTAGATAAGTTTGTTATCGTTTTCATTGATGATATTCTTATCTATTCCAAGAGTGAGCAAGAGCATGAAGAGCATTTAAGGTTGATACTGGAGTTGTTGAGAAAAGAACAACTGTATGCTAAATTTTCTAAGTGTGCTTTCTGGTTGAAAGAAGTGCAATTTCTTGGTCACGTTGTTAATAGCGAAGGAATTCAGGTTGATCCAGCAAAAACTGAAGCTATTGAAAAATGGGAGACTCCTAAGACACCAATGCAGATACGCCAATTTTTGGGTTTAGCCGGTTATTATAGAAGGTTTATTCAAGATTTTTCCCGAATAGCTAAACCGTTGACAGCGTTAACGCAAAAAGGGAAGAAATATGAATGGACCTCGGAGCAGGAGAACGCATTTCAATTACTGAAGAAGAAGTTAACTACGGCGCCTATTTTATCGTTACCAGAAGGGAACGATGATTTTGAAATATATTGTGACGCTTCGCGACAAGGTTTTGGTTGTGTTCTTATGCAACGAAAGAAAGTAATTGCATTTGCATCCCGACAATTGAAGATTCACGAGCGAAATTATACGACGCATGATCTAGAATTGGGAGCAGTCGTGTTTGCATTGAAGATGTGGAGACACTACTTGTATGGGGTTAAATTCACTGTGTTTACTGATCATAAAAGCCTTCAACATATTTTTGATCAGAAACAATTGAACATGAGGCAACGTAGGTGGGTCGAGTTAATAAACGACTATGATTGTGAAATTCGTTATCATCCCGGGAAGGCGAATGTGGTGGCTGATGCTTTAAGCAGAAAGGAACGAGAACCAATTCGAGTTCGAGCAATGAACATAAAAATTCGCATGAATCTCAACTCACAAATCAAAGAAGTTCAACGAGAAGCACTTACTAAAGAAAATATAGGAAATGAAATAATGAAGAAGTATGAGAAGCAACTCGTTATGCGGGAAGATGGAATTCGATATTTTGCAAATCGTATTTGGGTACCGAAGTTGGGTGGATTAAGGAAGTTGATATTGAACGAGGCACATAAGACAAGATATTCGATACATCCTGGAGTCGGAAAGATGTATCAAGATCTTAAGACACGTTATTGGTGGCCTAATTTAAAGACAGACGTAGCAACATATGTTGGGGAATGTTTGACTTGTTCCAAAGTCAAAGCAGAACACCAGAAGCCGTCAGGGTTACTTCAACAACCAGAAATCCCAGAATGGAAATGGGATGGTATTACCATGGATTTCATCACGAAGTTACCAAAGACTGCCTGGGGATACGACACCATTTGGGTGATTGTTGATCGTCTCACCAAGTCTGCACATTTCTTGCCTATAAAGGAAACAGATAGAATGGAGAAACTATTACGATTGTATATAAAAGAAGTTGTTTCAAGGCATGGAATACCTATTTCCATTATATCCGATCGTGATAGTAGATTTACCTCAAAATTCTGGCAATCACTACAGGAGGCACTAGGAACTCGGTTGGATATGAGTACCGCATATCATCCACAAACCGATGGACAGAGTGAAAGAACGATTCAGACTCTCGAAGACATGCTCAGGGCATGTGTGATCGATTTTGGAAACGGATGGGATAAATATCTACCGTTAGCAGAATTCTCGTATAATAATAGTTATCATGCGAGCATTAGAGCTGCGCCATTCGAAGCATTGTATGGAAGGAAGTGTAGATCTCCTATCTGTTGGAATGAAGTAGGAGATCGACATTTAACTGGTCCCGAGATCATACATGAAACGACTGAGAAGATAGTGCAAATCAAGGAGAGATTGAAAACAGCCCGTAGTCGCCAAAAGAGCTACGCCGATGTTCGAAGGAAACCATTAGAGTTTCAGGTCGGGGACATGGTTATGCTAAAGGTGTCACCTTGGAAAGGTGTAATACGGTTCGGCAAAAGGGGTAAACTGAACCCAAGGTACGTAGGCCCGTTCAAGATCATCGAACGCATTGGACCGGTAGCTTATCGACTCGAGTTACCGCAACAACTCGCTGGAGTACATAATACCTTTCACGTCTCAAACCTGAAGAAGTGTCTTGCAAAGGAAGACCTCACCATTCCTCTTGAAGAAATTCATGTCGACGAGAAACTACAATTCGTCGAAGAACCAATCGAAATCATGGACCGTGAAGTTAAACAGCTCAAACAGAGTAATATACCGATTGTTAAGGTTCGTTGGAATGCTAGAAGAGGTCCCGAGTTTACTTGGGAACGAGAGGATCAGATGAAACGAAAGTATCCACACTTGTTTATCGATGACGCAAAATAGGTACAATTCTAAAATTTCGGGACGAAATTTATTTAACGGGGAGGTAATGTAACGACCGCACTTTTTCGATCATTCTATACTTAAAAGATTAATATTTACATAAATTAAACCTTGCCAACATGATAAGCAATTCAAATTGTCGAGATTTATATTTCCGAAAAGAATTTTACACAACGTTTGACCGTCTAGTTTGACCAATGATATCACGAACTATACAATATATGATAATTATACGTTTGTGTATATATATGTATATATACATATTTAACATGATTAATGAATGTTTTAATATCTCATTTTGTATTAATAACAACAAGTTATATGTGTATTTTGAAACTACTAACTTAAGTTTTCAAAACGATAACAATACGTAACGTTATTTGACTTAAATACTTAAGACTATAATGTTTATACATATATTGTATAAGTAATGTATTTAATCACTTTTAAGAACTTAAATACATAAAATCATATAAGTGTATTCTCAAAAGATAGCTATATTTGAATCCTCATTCCATTTTTCACAAAATTTCTATACGTATATTTAGAGTATTTGTACTCGTATCATACCTAGCTCCTATACGTATTTACTAATAGTAAATACACATCAAAATCACCACCTAACCAGCCATTATTCATGCCCTTAGAGCTAGGTAATTACTTTTGGATGATTACTTGACTAATTACAAAAATACAAACTAAAATTTTGTCATGTTATCCTTAAAGATCACATTTTTAGGAGTATATATGTATCATCATTTTTGATTCATTTTTACTTCAATCTCTTAACTAAAAACACACACTCTTTCTTACTCTCTAAACTCCATAACAATCCAGCAAAGTTCCATAAAGATCTAGCTTCAAAAACCATACTAAAACACCATAAGAAAACCATACAAAAACACTTCAAGAAAACCTTCCAAGAACACCAACTTACTTCCAATCTTTCATCCACTTCCATCACCCTTTTGATTCTAGCTTCTTACTTCTCTTTTACAGCAAACTTATCCAAGGAACTTGAGGTAGAATCTATGTTCATAACCTTATTCGATTCATATATATATAGCTATCTTATTTTGTGGTACAAAAGTTTAACAACAAGAACATAGTTTGAATGTTTTCAAACTTGTTTGCAAACTAAATAGATCCTTCTAACTTAACTTTTAAAATACTTCAAGACCTGTAATATAACTTATGTATATGCTAATTTAACAAGGTAAAACTTGGTTTTTCAAAGTATAAGTATTTTTAGAAAAATGGTCATTAAATGATTTTGTTGTAACAAAAATGTTTAACTTCATATGTTTCACTAATGTTTCACTTATGCCGTATGATTTTGAATACAAACCAAGGTATTTACAGTTCATAGTCTTAAAGAAGAACTCGATCCAAGAAGATGGCAATTTGAATCAATGAAAACGGATTTGTAACGAAGAAACTATGACCGAAACAAAATTGGTTATCCTAGATCATTTCAACTACGGGATCAATTGGAAAAAATGATATAAATCACATATTTCTAAGATAACATGATATTTTATATATATGTACTTATAATTCAATTTTATATGGTTCAGGATCACCCGTAAACAATACGAGAAGATTAATCATAAGATCCCATGTTTGTACGCAACACGTCATTTGACAACACCGGTACTTTATGTACGCAACACGTCATTTGACAACACCGGTACCATGGGTCAAGATTAATCTCGACCAATACATATACGATGGGGTTTTATTTATTTCGTTGGGGGTTTTGTTTATTGCGGGTATATTAAACATCTAAAAATGAACCATTAAAAATTGAATTACTAACATCGGAATGCTAACTACGGACTAAGGAAATATTCAAAATATTAAAAGTATAACAAGTATATATATATATAACGTTTGTTTTAAAATGAAAACATATTGATATATTATATATGGATAGGTTCGTGATATCAACCGGAAGACCGAGTCAAAATATATATATCATCAAGACAAGAGTGAGTATATAGTCCCACTTTTAAACTCTAAGTATTTCGGGATGAGAATACATGTATTTTATGTTTTACGATATGGACACAAGCAACTGAAAAATATGTTCTACGTTGAGTTGTACCACTGGCATACTTCCCTGTAGCTTGGTAACTAATATTTACAGCGGTATTGTAAACGCGAATCCTGTTGATAGATCTATCGGGCCTGACAACCCCAACCGGACTGGACGACCAGTATTCAACGGTTGCACAGTACTTCGTTTTGTGACTACACTTGGTACGGTGTAGTAAGATTTCATATTAAAGGGAATATGCGACGTGAAAATGTTAAGTATGGTTACCAAGTGCTCAACCACTTAGAATATTTTTATTGAAATGTTTATATACGAAATCTTGTGGTCTATATATATATATTGATGCGCACTAAACCTATATCTCACCAACTTTATGTTGACGTTTTTAAACATGTTTATTCTCAGGTGATAATTAAAGCTTCCGCTGCATTATGTTGAATCTAAGCAGGATCATGCGTACTCATATTTGTGTCAAAAATAAAACTGCATATCCGAGGACGTGTGTTGTAAAATATGCTAGAAATCGTGTTGTTATTATCATTTGTAAAGTTTGTAAGTCGAAGATTATCGTTAAACGATAATCATCTTTTTATTGTCTAAAGCTTGTAACAAAAATAATGGTTTGGTTTGTAATGTATAATATATGCGGTTTTCCTTTTTAAAAATGTCGCATATAGAGGTCAATACCTCGCAATGAAATCATACGTTATCTAACACGTTCTTATGGTTAAGGACGGGTTATGACATCATTAAGTTAAGAATATGATTTTTAAAATTCGTCGTAAGTTGAAGACTAGGTCTTTGAACCGAAATTGCTTTACCCGAGGAAGGGACGAGAACTTTTATTATCATTATTTTTAATCTTATTAAATATAAGTATGCCAAAAACATTAAAAAACCCAAAAAAATCTTAGCTTTTAAAATAATCGCTACAAAAAGACAAATTTTAAAATTTTGTCGAAGGACGGACTAGGACATCGATCCGAAACGACCTCGTCCTAAATAACAAGGGAAACAAAATTTTAAAATTAATTACTTAATTGTTTTAATAAGTTAATGATTATAAAAAAAAAATATATATATATATATACCAAACTCCGCGAGTCGCGGAGTTTGGAGGGTTAATCTCCGCGACTCGCGGAGGGATCAAAACCCAGAAAAAAAATAATAAACACCCGAACTGATCAGTCCACAACCACAAAAACACACTGCGAAAAATAACAGCGAAAATACTCCGAAAAACCACCCAAAAACACCCCAAAAATCCCAATTTTTAACCGTTAATCACCAAATCTTTTGCTAAAATCATGTTGAGAAGGATGCTATCTAAGAATTACTCAAGAAAAACGGTAAATTTCTACACCTAAACACCATTTAATCCGAAATTTGGTGTTCTTGAGCTATTTTTTCCCCAATTTGATTTTGATGCTTTTTAGTGTAATTAGACTTAAATTGTTTATGTATTATGCTTGTGTAACCTAGATTGATGCTGTTTAACATGATTAGAAGCCTTAAACTTCAAATTTTGAATAATCTAGGGTTTGTGTTCTTGAGCAAATTTGGGGCTTTTTGATATAAACAGGTTATGGTCGATTTTTGTCATGAATTGTTGCTAAAATAAGTAGTGTAACATGTCTAGGTAGTTAAATGATCCAAACTTTGAGCCTAAACATGATTTTGAGAATTAAAGTGGACTTTTTCAAGTCTAAAATTCATGAACTTGATTTTTGAAAGATAATGCCATTTGAGACTTGTTTGATTGTTAGTAATGATTATTTTGACATGTTATTTGAGTTGAATGCTCATGAACTTGGCGAAAATTTTCGTATATGCTTATTTGAAAAAGTGTAGATTTGATAAAAATGTGAAAATAAGCTTAAGTTTGATATAAATTGATAATGTCATTGTAATTATTTTGATTGATGATTTTGCTGACACTAATGCATATTTGGATGCACAAAAATTGTGTTTGATGTGTTTTGCAGAATGAAAGGGGTGAATCTTCATCCCAAGCCCGCAATGCTCCTGCTGAGAATTTGGAACAACAGGAGGTGGATAACTACTACAAGCAGGATGTACCTCATCCAGTCATGACCTTTTCCGATATGCATTTGGAAGAGTTGCACCCGAACCTGAGATTTGACAGACTTTGGATAGATTATCCAAAATATCAAAGGGGTTTGCATACTCTTCATTCTAAGGTTGTTGAGGTACCGAGGGTCATAGAATGGGGACCCTTAGAAGCTGTAGAATTGGCCGGGCCAATTAGGGAATTACTTGTACAGAGGTATGGTAATTCTTCTTTTAATGACTGGATATGTTTATTCACCATACGTAGACCTGTATATAAAGTATGATGTGAAGAATTGTTATGTAGTATAGAGTTGAATGATCGGGTAGCTAGTTTAACCGATCGTTCTTTTATTAGATTTTTGTTAGGCGGTTCGATGCGCCACATGTCTTTACTGGACATGGCTCAAGCTTTACGTATATATACACCTGAGGAGTTAGCGTCTGCCGATTGTAGAGGATTGATACTAAACGGTAGAAAGATAGATGAAAATTTTGATACACACGGTGTGTGGAGTCAAATGACAAGCCATCACCGTTTCAAAGGGGGAAATTACTCTTATTTGGATATAGATAGAGCCGAATTAAGAGTGATACATAGGTTTTTAGCTAATTCGATTACACAAAGGGGTAAGAACAAAGAAAAAGTAAATGAACAGGATTTGTTTTACCATATGTGTATTCGAGACCCACAAAGCGCTGTAAGTATACCATATTGTGTGGGTTATTATTTATCAGCTATGGTTCGGGGGATGCGACCACATAGCATAATAGGAGGTGGTATTTTTATTACTTTGATTGGTGAATATCTCGGTGTGGATATAAGTCGGGGGGGATTATTACTAGAAGAGCCGGAACCCCGCGATACTATAGGTTTAAATGTATACCATGGTGCGAAAGTTTTGAAGAGGCGAAATAACGCCGCAGTACGATACCATGGTAGACATCCACAGGTGGAGAGAAACCAGCAGCAAGGTAATGTAGGAGGGGGGAATGATATGCAAGAAATGCATAGGTTTATAGCTTCTCAGGAATACGAAAATGCTAGACAGAGAGCATTTGAAGATTGGCAAGTTCATCAGAACCAGATCATAGCTCATTGCCAACATATAGGTAGAAACTATATTCCTACACCGAAACCCATCTTCCCTCCTTGGTCTATAGAGATGCAGCCACCATATCCTACGTATGACCCTGCCGAAGCATTCTATAGCACTTATGGTTATGCCTGGAACCCCTATTGGTACCAATATCATCCTTAGTATACTTATTATTTTTTATTTATTTATTTATTTTGTAATTTGTAATTATTGATAAATTTAATACTGTTGTTAATATTGTAATCATTTTTTATAATTATCTAACTTTTATTCTTAGATTTTAATAATTTTTGAATGTGGGGTAATATACCAAACTTCAAAAATATGTATATATGTTTGCAGTTTATCTTATGTACACAACAGGGTAAAACAACGCATTTTCAAAGACTGGCATTAAGTTCAGCAAAAGCAACTAATTTTGACGACAAGATGCAAAATATATGTGAAATAACAACAAGACGGAATGAACAAATGATGTGCACCATTTATCATTCAGCAAACAAACGCCAATATATTTGGAAACTTTGGTAAAATTTAATCATTTTCACACAAATCACCTTCAATAATTTAAATTATTACTGATTTCTTGCAAATGAGGGCATTGCAAGATCTTAAGTGTGGGAAGGGGTTAAATTCTTTCGGATTTTAAAATTTTTTACTTTATACACTTGGTTACCATTAAAAATACTAGTAAAACAGTAGTTGTATTAGAATCTAGTGCTCTCTGATAAAAAAAAGAACAGCCCTAGTCTTATATACTGACTACCCAATTCTAGTAAAATTTTTCAATTAAATGAATTCAAATCATGTTTATACATATTTATGAACGATAAAACTAGGTTTTAACACCGAAATTATTGTTATCTCAGAAAGAACATAAATTAAGAAACAAACTAAAATGTCAAAATTCATTTAAAATGGAATAGAGGACGATAAAAAGAAAAATAAAAAGCCAAGTGTGGGAAAATTTACCAAGTTATTTTAAACATATGTCACATATATCTGTAACAAATAACTGAAAATACTTTTGCTTTGGACTAAACTAAACTGTTTTACCCGATGAAAGAAAAGAAGAGATGGATCTACATGATGAATCAATTCCATCATTAAAAGGAAGTAAAGTCTTCCGAAAAAGAAACGCGCTTCTTGATTTAGGTCATGAAGTTGTCGTCCAGACCAGCTGTAGGTTGACGAAAAATCTAGAAAAGTCATCACTAAAATCAGCAGGAAATCCACGAACCTCAGCATTAAACAGGGTCGCCAAGTGGTCAGATTTATCCTAACCATGAGAAGGATTTATCTCGTACAATGGGGGGACACCATGCAAATTAGCTGGATAAGACTAATGAATCAGATCCCCAGAAAGGATAATCTCCTTAAAGATTAAAAATCAGCTTTGAAGACTGATATTACTCAATCCTAGAGATTGACCTTAAAGATTGAGAATTCAAACTCATGGAATTCAATGATATCTAAACTCGAGCTTAAACGAGAAAATATTTTGATCAAAATTACAAACCGATTTGTTTTCTGAAAACCCTATTTTCAATGCGTTCATTACCATTGAACGTAAAATCCTAGGAATTCACCTGGAATTCATTAGGTCACCTGAACTAAATCGGGTGTCAACCGTAAGAACGGTGGTTGCATAGCATGGTCAAAGACAGGACCTTGTGCCATACCGAAAAATTATAAGGGTGAGCTTTACTATTGCTCCTACCAAGGATAGTAATTGCGTCCGACACGTTACAGACCATAATCAAAAGCATGTCACGGGACATTGCCTTAACAGTTGCTTGTTCAACGCTTTCCTTTCAACCGGACGGTAGTTTACCGAAAGGTAATATACGGGACAAGTAAACTGGACGTGTTGCTTTCCAAATACAAGGTTAGCAAGTGGGTGACACAAAACCGCAAGTTTTGAGCTAAAATTTTCAAATCTGAAACCCACCAAACCCACAAAAATATTTTGCAAACACCGGTAAAGGGTTATTCCGGAAAACTTATCTAGGGTAAAAACTAGATTTCAAAAGATCAAATGTTTTCATAAAGATCCAATTTCCTTAATGGATCTAAATTTTTATAGTCATGTGGGACTGTAAACCATATCGTTACTACCATTGTTTATATCGCCGTATAGAAATCACTGATGTACAAAGTGTGAAGAATAAAGAAGTGATTCTAGTATTTCAAGACAATATTGCTTGAGGACAAGCAACGCTCAAGTGTGGGAATATTTGATAATGCTAAAAACGAACATATATTTCATAGCATTATTCCTCAAAGAAAGACAAGCTTTTAGTTGCAATTGTTCTATTTACAAGAGATATTCGTTTAAATAATAAAAGGTGAAGACAAAAGACAGATTCGACGAATTGAAGACGCAAACGACCAAAAAGCTCAAAAGTACAAAAGACAATCAAAAAGGTTCCAATTATTGATAAGAAATGTCTCGAAATTACAAGAGTACAAGATTCAAAACGCAAAGTACAAAATATAAAATTGTACGCAAGGACGTTCGAAAATCCGGAACCGGGACCAGAGTCAACTCTTAACGCTCGACGCAACGGACTAAAAATTACAAGTTAACTATGTATATAAATATAATATAATATATAATTAATTATATTAATTATATATATATTATATATATAATAAAAACCGTCGGCAGAGAAAGACTCCAAGATGTGAGCTGGAATTTCAAACTCCGCGACTCGCGGAGTTTGAAGGCAAAATTCACCGCGAGTCGCGGAGCCCCAAATTTGAAAACTGCCTATAAAGCCAACCGAATTCTGATCAAAAACCATCATCTTTTTCTTCCTCATTCATACGTAAAATTTATATTTATATTTATAATTTATATTTTAATTTTAATTATAATTCTAATAATAAGGGTATGTTAGCGAATATTGTAAGGGTGTAAGTCGAAATTCTGTCCGTGTAACGCTACGCTATTTTTAATCATTGTAAGTTATGTTCAACCTTTTTACATTAATGTCTCGTAGCTAAGTTATTATTATGTTTATTTAAAACAAAGTAATCATGATGTTGGGCTAATTACTAAAATTGGGTAATTGGGCTTTGTACCATAATTGGGGTTTGGACAAAAGAACGACACTTGTGGAAATTAGACTATGGGCTATTAATGGGCTTTATATTTGTTTAACTTAATGATAGTTTGTTAATGTTAATATAAATATTTACAATTGGGAATTACCATATACACTCGATCGGACACGATGGGCGGGGTATTTATATGTACGAATAATCGTTCATTTAACCGGACACGGGAATGGATTAATAGCCACTAGAATAATTAAAACAGGGGTGAAATTACATTCAAGGGTAATTGGTGTAATTGTTAACAAAGTAGTAAAACCTTGGTTTACACGCAGTCGATAACCTGGTGTATTCATTAAACAAAGTATTAAAACCTTGTTACAATTCGAATCCCCAATTAGTTGGAATATTTAACTTCGGGTATAAGAATAATTTGATGAGGACACTCGCACTTTATATTTATGACTGATGGACTGTTATGGACAAAAACCAGACGGACATATTAAATAATCCAGGACAAAGGACAATTAACCCATGGGCATAAAACTAAAATCAACACGTCAAACATCATGATTACGGAAGTTTAAATAAGCATAATTCTTTTATTTCATATTTAATTTCCTTTATTTTATATTTAATTGCACTTCTAATTATCGCACTTTTATTTATTGTTATTTAATCGCACTTTTAATTATCGTACTTTTTAATTATCGCAATTTTATTTTATCGCACTTTTATTATTCGCAATTTCATTATCGTTATTTACTTTACGCTTTAAATTAAGTCTTTTATTTATTTAATATTTTACATTAGGTTTTAACTGCGACTAAAGTCTTAAAATCGACAAACCGGTCCTTAAACGGTAAAAACCCCCCTTTATAATAATAATATTACTTATATATATGTTTGTATTTTTATAAAAGTAAACTAATATAGCGTTGAGCTTTGTTTAAAGATTTCCCTGTGGAACGAACCGGAATTACTAAAAACTACACTACTGTACGATTAGGTACACTGCCTATAAGTGTTGTAGCAAGGTTTAAGTATATCCATTCTATAAATAAATAAATATCTTGTGTAAAATTGTATCGTATTTAGTAGTATTTCCTGCTAAAATTAATAACTATTTTATATACACCTCGCATAACATCAAGTATTTTTTGCTAACATACCCTTATTATTAGAATTAAAATTAAAATATAAATATAAATTATATATATATATTTTTCGTATATATGAGAGAAGAGAGATTATAGATATTTTTTGCGTTCAGAATTCGGTTGGCTTTATAGGCATTTTTTCATTTTGGGTCTCCGCGACTCGCGGCCATCATCTTTTTCTTCCTCATTCATACGTAAAATTTATATTTATATTTATAATTTATATTTTAATTTTAATTATAATTCTAATAATAAGGGTATGTTAGCAAATGTTGTAAGGGTGTAAGTCGAAATTCTGTCCGTGTAACGCTACGCTATTTTTAATCATTGTAAGTTATGTTCAACCTTTTTATATTAATGTCTCGTAGCTAAGTTATTATTATGCTTATTTAAAACGAAGTAATCATGATGTTGGGCTAATTACTAAAATTGGGTAATTGGGCTTTGTACCATAATTGGGGTTTGGACAAAAGAATGACACTTGTGGAAATTAGACTATGGGCTATTAATAGGCTTTATATTTGTTTAACTAAATGATAGTTTGTTAATGTTAATATAAAGATTTACAATTGGGCGTCCCTATAAATTACCATATACACTCGATCGGACACGATGGGCGGGGTATTTATATGTACGAATAATCGTTCATTTAACCGGACACGGGAATGGATTAATAGCCACTAGAATAATTAAAACAGGGGTGAAATTACATTCAAGGGTAATTGGTGTAATTGTTAACAAAGTAGTAAAACCTTGATTTACACGCAGTCGATAACCTGGTGTATTCATTAAACAAAGTATTAAAACCTTGTTACAATTCGAATCCCCAATTAGTTGGAATATTTAACTTCGGGTATAAGAATAATTTGATGAGGACACTCGCACTTTATATTTATGACTGATGGACTGTTATGGACAAAAACCAGACGGACATATTAAATAATCCAGGACAAAGGACAATTAACCCATGGGCATAAAACTAAAATCAACACGTCAAACATCATGATTACGGAAGTTTAAATAAGCATAATTCTTTTATTTCATATTTAATTTCCTTTATTTTATATTTAATTGCACTTCTAATTATCGTACTTTTTAATTATCGCAATTTTATTTTATCGCACTTTTATTATTCGCAATTTCATTATCGTTATTTACTTTACGCTTTAATTTAAGTCTTGTATTTATTTTATATTTTACATTAGGTTTTAACTGCGACTAAAGTCTTAAAATCGACAAACCGGTCATTAAACGGTAAAAACCCCCCTTTATAATAATATTACTTATATATATATTTGTATTTTTAATAAAAGTAAACTAATATAGCGTTGAGCTTTGTTTAAAGATTTCCCTGTGGAACGAACCGGACTTACTAAAAACTACACTACTGTACGATTAGGTACACTGCCTATAAGTGTTGTAGCAAGGTTTAAGTATATCCATTCTATAAATAAATAAATATCTTGTGTAAAAATGTATCATATTTAATAGTTTTTCCTAGTAAAATATAAGCTATTTTATATACACCTCGCATAACATCAAGTATTTTTGGCGCCGCTGCCGGGGACACTCTTAAACGCCGGAAGCGCAACGCTAATATAAAAAAAAAAGATTTTTTTAGCTTACTTCTATTAAAAATTCGTTTTTGTAAAAATACGTTTTAATTATTCAAAAATATAAAAAGAAAAACAAAAATATAAGTATTTTTAAGATTTTGTTAAATATTTAAGTTTTATAAGTTTCTTTATTTTTATTTTAGTTTATAAAAAATATAAGTTTTATTAACTATCTTTTATTTATAGAAAAAAAAACAGAAAACAGATATAAAGAAAATAAAAAAAATAATAAATAAAGAAAAAACGCGTCGAATTTAAAGCTGTCATCTGAATTCTGGAACCCCGCGACTCGCGGGGTTTTCTGCATTAATTACCGCGACTCGCGGAGCTTCTCTGACACGCGAACAGGAAGCCCTAATTCAGCATTAATTACGGTTTATTATTAATTATAATTATTATTTAACCCTTATTATTATTATTATTATTAGTTTTATTTTTACTTTTACTTTTTATTTAATTTATGTATTTAGTATTAATTAGTTTTATTAAATTGTAAAATTAGTAGTTTTATTAAAAAAATAATATAAAAATAATATTTTTATAAAAATTGTACTTTTTACAACTTTTTGTATATTTTTATATTTTGTCCCTTTTTAATCGTTGTAGCATAATATTTGTATTTTTCTCTCATAATTAATTTTAAATTTAGTTTTTGCTATAGTCATTTTTACTCCTATATTTTTAGGCTTTGCCGTAGAATTCCTTAAGTGCTTTTTCTTTAGACTAAGATTTAGGTACTTTAGAATTTTGCGACGCCTTTTTAAGTTTTAGTTTCTTTTTAAGTTATTTCCATTTGGGATTTAGTTTCTCCTGTAAGCTTTAATATTTTTAGACCTTTTACTATGTATCAATTATCATTCCAATTAGTAATTTCAATTTGCGATTATAATTTTAAGTTAATAAGGTTAGGTTAGTCAAGTATTTTTAAGTTTTTATAAGTTTCTTTTATTTTTCCGTCACCTTTTATTTTTCAACCATTTTTTCTTTTTCGACCTTTTTCGACGAACTCTTTTTCTCTCTTATTTCTCGCCATTCTAGTTTTTAGGACTTAGAATTTTTTCTACTTCTTATCTAAATTTTCTTAAAATTACGAAAATTTATTTTAAGTGGTTAAATTAATAGACATCAAAATTTTCTGGTTCGTAGTAATAGTTGGATTTGTACGTGGACCGGATTATTGGAGCCAAACAGTCCTCAATTATATTGAGACCAAACGAATCCTGCCCCTCTGCTGCATCTTTTGGCTATTCGAAACGTGGGCAAAATCAGAAAAGTCTATTAATTGGATAACTTATTATAATTTTTCTTTCCTTTTAAAAACTAATAGGATATTCAGTGAATGCACCGAGCAAGACGTTCACCACCTTTTGTACGTTCACCACCTGTAACTAGATCAAGACATTTAGCAAATATAACCGCCGTTGATTTTTCTTTAGAATCGTCATCCAGTCAACCAAGTACTTCAGTTCAAATTTCCGATAATCCATTTTTTGAACCCAACCTCACAATTGAGAATCCAGAGAATATTCAGGAACGGTTCATAGATCCTGAACCATTAAACTTTCCTCCGGAACCACCAATCATTCAAACAGAGATTGTTGAGGAACGAACCATTAAATCAGAATCATCTAGTGATACCGATTCAACAAATTCAATTATGGAGAATCTGGAACCTTTAAGTATGGAAGACCGAATGAGAGCTAAACGCACTGGCCAAGGTCACGCAATTACTCATCCAGACATTAATGCGCCAGATTATGAAATCAAAGGACAAATTTTACACATGGTGACTAATCAATGCCAATTTAGTGGTGCGCCGAAGGAAGATCCAAATGAACATCTACGTACCTTTAATAGGATCTGCACACTATTTAAAATCCGAGAAGTGGAGGATGAACAGATATATCTCATGTTATTTCCCTGGACTTTAAAGGGAGAAGCCAAAGATTGGTTGGAATCATTACCTGAAGGGGCGATCGATACATGGGACGTTTTAATTGACAAATTTCTTAAACAATTCTTTCCTGCATCTAAAGCCGTAAGACTTCAAGCAGAAATTGTTACGTTCACACAGAAACCAAATGAAACTCTATATGAGGCGTGGACAAGATATGGAAAGTTATTAAGAGGATGTCCGCAACATGGTTTAGACACCTGTCAAATAGTACAAATATTCTACCAAGGATGCGACATCACTACAAGGAAAGACATAGGTATAGCAGCTGGTGGTTCTATTATGAAGAAAACCGAAACTGATGCTTACAAAATTATTGATAACACTGCTTCCCACTCACATGAGTGGCACCAAGAAAAAGATATCGTTAGATCATCTAAAGCAGCTAGAGCCGATTCTAGCCATGACTTAGATTCCATTTCCGCAAAGATAGATGCTGTGGAGAGACGAATGGAAAAGATGACTAAGGATATTCACTCAATACGAATTAGTTGTGAGCAGTGTGGAGGACCACATTTGACAAAAGATTGTCTCAGTATTGAATTAACAATGGAACAAAGAGAGAATATTTCATACATAAACCAAAGGCCTGGAAATAATTATCAGAATAATTATCAACCGCCAAGACCGATTTACAATCAAAACCAGAATTATAACCAAATATTCCATACAACAACCAACAAGGTCCTAGCAATCAACAAGTATCCAATAATACTTATAATCAGCAAAGACCTAATTTTCAAAACAAACCACCACAACAAACCGATGATAAAAAGCCGAATTTAGAAGATATGATGACGAAGCTAGTTGAAACTCAAACGCAGTTTTTCACATCTCAAAAACAAACTAATGAACAAAATGCTCAAGTATTTAGAAATCAACAAGCTTCTATTCAAAATCTGGAACAAGAAGTAAGTAACCTAGCAAGGTTAATAGGTGAAAGAAAACCGGGAAGTCTACCTAGTGATACAAATGCTAACCCCCGGAATGAAACAGCTAAAGCTATTACCACAAGAAGTGGTACAACACTTAAACCACCTGAAATACCTGTAACTTCTGATGAAACTATTCCTACTCCACAAGAACCACAACCTGATCAAGATAAGGAAAAAGAAGCGGTAGTTGAAAAGGTTAATGAAAATAACACAGTTAAGGATAAACCTTATGTTAAACCATACCAACCACCACTTCCTTACCCGAGTAAAATGAAGAAAGAAAAACTTGAAGCCGAGCAATCCAAATTCTTGGATATGTTTAAACAGATAAATGTAAATCTTTCTTTCATTGATGTGATTTCAGGAATGCCTAGATATGCTAAATTCTTGAAAGATCTAATCTCAAATAGAAAGAAAATGGAAGAACTCTCGGCTGTTACTATGAATGCTAATTGTTCAGCAGTGCTGTTGAATAAGATACCAGAAAAACTATCTGATCCAGGAAGTTTCACAATTCCATGTTTTCTGGGTAGTCTTAGTTCAATAGAAGCATTGGCAGACTTAGGTGCTAGTATAAATCTAATGCCGTATTCACTATACGCTAAACTAGACCTTGGAGAATTGAAACCAACCAGAATAAGCATACAACTAGCCGATAGATCAATAAAATATCCTAGAGGGATAATGGAGAACATGCTAGTTAAAGTTGGTACTTTAGTATTTCCAGTAGATTTTGTTGTTTTGGACATGGAAGAAGATTCTCAAGTTCCTCTCATATTAGGAAGACCATTCTTAAACACGGCTAAAGCAATGATAGACGTGTTCGGTAAGAAACTGACCCTAAGTATAGAGGATGAGAGTGTTACCTTTTCAGTTGATAGAGCAATGCAACAACCACAATCTGCAGATGATACATGTTATTATATTCAAACTATAGATGCACATGCAGAATTATTAGAAGAATTTCCAGAATTACAAGGAACAGGAGAATGTTCTTTAGGAGAAGGTAATGAACCAATTGATGAAGCTGAAATGTTAGCTACACTTATAGCTAATGGATATGAACCAACAACAGAAGAAATTCAAATGCTAAAAGAAGAAGACAGATATCGATATAAATCATCGATAGAAGAACCTCCGAAATTAGAGTTAAAGCCACTTCCAAACCATTTGGAATACGCTTATTTACATGGTGAATCTGAATTACCTGTAATAATATCGTCTTCTCTTACTGAAAATGAGAAATCACAACTCATTTCTGTGTTGAAAGCTCATAAACCAGCCATTGCATGGAAGATTCATGATATTAAAGGAATAAGTCCTTCGTATTGCACACATAAAATCCTTATGGAAGAAGGTCATAAAACGTATGTGCAACGCCAACGAAGACTAAATCCTAATATGCAAGATGTAGTTAAGAAAGAGATTATTAAACTGCTAGATGCAGGTTTGATATATCCAATCTCTGATAGTCCATGGGTAAGCCCAGTTCAATGCGTGCCTAAGAAGGGTGGCATGACTGTCATTACAAATGAGAAAAATGAGCTTATTCCTACTAGGACTGTAACAGGATGGCGTGTATGTATTGATTATAGAAAATTAAATGACGCCACCAGAAAAGATCACTTTCCCTTACCTTTCATAGATCAAATGTTGGAAAGATTAGCCGGAAATAGTTACTATTGTTTTCTAGATGGATTTTCCGGATATTTTCAAATTCCAATAGCACCCAAGGACCAAGAGAAAACCACATTCACGTGCCCTTATGGTACTTTTGCTTACAAACGCATGCCATTTGGACTTTGTAACGCCCCTGCAACCTTTCAAAGGTGTATGATGGCGATTTTTCACGATATGATAGAAGAATGCATGGAAGTTTTCATGGATGACTTTTCAGTCTTCGGTGATACATTTAAATCATGTCTAGTTAATCTGGAACGAATGCTAATTAGATGCGAAAAATCAAATCTAGTACTTAATTGGGAGAAATGCCATTTCATGGTTAAAGAAGGCATCGTTCTTGGACATAAAATTTCAAAAGAAGGAATTGAAGTGGATAGAGCTAAAGTAGATGTAATTGCTAAACTTCCACATCCCACCAATGTTAGAGGAGTTAGGAGTTTTCTAGGGCATGCCGGTTTTTACCGACGCTTCATAAAAGATTTTTCTAAAATTGCCACTCCTATGAATAACCTCCTAGAAAAGGATGCGCCATTCATCTTTTCAGATGAGTGTATCAAATCTTTTAATATTCTTAAAGAGAAACTCACTAATGCACCGATCATGATAACACCAAATTGGAATCTACCATTTGAACTAATGTGCGATGCAAGTGATTTTGCAATGGGAGCCGTTTTAGGACAAAGGATTGAAAAACGATTTCAACCTATATATTATGCTAGTAAGACATTACAAGGAGCACAAACAAACTATACAACTACTGAAAAAGAACTCCTTGCTATTGTCTTTGCTTTTGACAAATTTCGATCATATCTCGTTCTAGCAAAAACGGTGGTCTATACCGACCATTCTGCTCTTAGATACCTATTTTCAAAACAAGATGCTAAACCAAGATTAATCCGTTGGATCTTACTCTTACAAGAGTTTGATATTGAAATCCGAGATAAAAGAGGAGCAGAAAATCTCGCCGCTGATCATCTTTCTCGTCTTGAAAATCCCGAATTAGAAGTTCTGAATGAATCAGCCATACAAGACAACTTTCCTGATGAATATCTATTGAAGATAGATTATAAAGAAATTCCATGGTTTGCAGACTATGCAAACTACTTAGTTTGTGGATTCCTTGAAAAAGGATTATCGTACCAAAGACGAAAGAAATTCTTCAGTGATATAAAACACTATTTCTGGGAAGATCCACATCTGTTTAAAAGTTGTCCCGATGGAATAATACGCCGATGTGTATTTGGAGATGAAGCTAGTAAAATATTAAACCATTGTCACAAAGGACCAACAGGAGGGCATTATGGGCCTCAACTAACAGCAAGAAAAGTTTATGAAGCTGGATTCTATTGGCCTACAATTTACAAAGACGCACACCTTCTTTGCAAATCCTGTGATGCATGTCAAAGGGCCGGAAAAATAAGTCAACGTGATGAAATGCCACAAAATGTCATCCAAGTATGTGAAGTATTTGACATTTGGGGTATTGACTTTATGGGTCCATTTCCAAAATCTAATAATAATCTATATATACTCGTAGCCATTGATTATGTATCTAAATGGGCGGAAGCACAAGCTCTCCCAACTAATGATGCACGAGTTGTAGTCAACTTTTTAAAACGTCTTTTTGCAAGGTTTGGAACACCGAAAGCTTTAATAAGTGATCGGGGTACTCATTTCTGTAATAATCAACTTGAGAAAGTTCTTAAAAGATATGGAGTAACTCATAAAATCTCCACCGCATATCATCCACAAACAAGTGGACAAGTTGAAAATACCAACCGAGCTTTAAAACGTATTCTAGAGAAAACCGTAGGATCAAATTCGAAGGAATGGTCCATTAAATTGGAGGATGCACTCTGGGCTTTTAGAACAGCCTACAAAACTCCAATTTGAACCACACCTTTTAGACTTGTTTATGGAAAAGCATGTCATCTTCCAGTAAAAATTGAACACAAAGCATTTTGGGCTCTGAAGACATGTAATCTTGATTTACATGAAGCCGGACGTCTACGATTAAGTCAACTAAATGAATTAGAAGAATTAAGACATGAAGCATACGAAAATTCGTTAATCTATAAAGAAAGAACGAAGAAATGGCATGATAAAAGAATCAGAAGTTCAAAAGAATTTAAAGAAGGAGACAGAGTTCTTCTTTTCAATTCACGATTCAAGCTATTTCCTGGAAAATTGAAATCAAGATGGTCTGGACCATTCATAGTCAAAAGAGTTTTCCCATACGGAACGATAGAATTGATAAATTCAAATGGGATTGAATTTAAAGTTAATGGTCACAGAGTTAAATATTACATACATGGTCCGATGGAAGTCGACAACGAAGTTAATCACAATTTCGATACCAC
Source organism: Rutidosis leptorrhynchoides (assembly GCF_046630445.1). Classification (NCBI taxonomy): domain Eukaryota; kingdom Viridiplantae; phylum Streptophyta; class Magnoliopsida; order Asterales; family Asteraceae; genus Rutidosis; species Rutidosis leptorrhynchoides. The sequence goes on along the minus strand of NC_092342.1, from coordinate 287,533,736 downwards.
AGCTAACTAAGTGTGGGGAGAATCAAGTCTTTAAAGGATAATATGTATTTCTGTTAGAGTTAGATTGTCTGTTTTCGTGTAGTTCTCGAAAATGGAACCCGAATGGTCTTTCCCTAGCAGACCCTAAAGAACTAGTCTTCTCCCCCCATTCTGAATTTTTATTTTTTTTAGGTTTTTACAAAATGAAGACTGCCTGTGAACTAAACCATGGTCTAATGCTACACGCTTTGATCACTAAAAGAAATAATGACATACTACCGAGTGAAATAGTATCAGTAATCAGAGAAAGAATGGACGGAGTTAGAAAAGAATCCAGATGCGAAGATAATAAGTTACAATTTGGTAAAGGAAAATCAAAATCCGCAGCGAAAAGAAGAGCACGACACCTAGAACGATGTCACAAATGCGGAAAATGGTCACATGGAGGTAAATGTTCAAATAATCAAACCTATTCAAATACCGAATTTGTTACTTTATGCAGAGACGGACCGTTCATATGTTTAGAAGAAAAGACACTGAATGCTCGAGGTTACGCCTATGTAGCCATGGAAAATCAATTAAACCGACTATCTTATGAATGGAATAGATCATATAACTAAGAAATCTATTTCACAGGTATGTCTGTACAGTTTTTAGTTTTTATTTTTATTTTTAACCTTTTGATAATAAACGCTAATTTGTTCGCTAAAAAGTATTAAATTGGTATTAAATAAAATTAGGTTTGGCGACCGAAATTATTGATATCATTCAAAAATTTATTACATCACTGCGAAATTTAACGTTTATCCTTAAGGTATAAATATCTTTAATCAATCAACACAAAATATTTCAAAAATTCATCATGAGTTAAATTAGGTCTTGGAACCGAAATTACTTTACCAAAAAGAGGGGCGCATATTTTTGATAATATTTGATTGATTAAAGTGGGATAAAAAGACAAAAAGATTTTTAATTTTATTTTTACCATGTTTTTAATATTAATATTTAAATCTTAAATTAATATATTTAAAATTGTAAATATTTGAAAAATTAATATAAGTTTGATATGAATTTATAAATTTTTAAATTAAGTTTGGTGTGAATTTTTAATTTTTAAAATATTAATTTTTAATTTTATGCATTTCAAATTTTAAGTTTGGTGTGAATTTTTAATATTAATTTTGAATTTTATATTTAAGTTGTGTGAATTTAAAAACAAAAATTTACTTTATCTCATTAAGTTAAGAATATGATTTTTAAAATTCGTCGTAAGTTGAAGACTAGGTCTTTGAACCGAAATTGCTTTACCCGAGGGAGGGACGAGAACTTTTATTATCATTATTTTTAATCTTATTGAATTAAAGTATGCCAAAAACATTGAAAAAACCCAAAAATCTTAGCTTTTAAAACAATCGCTACAAAAAGACAAATTTTAAAATTTTGTCGAGAGACGGACTAGGACATCGATCCGAAACGACCTCGTCCTAAATAACAAGGGAAACAAAATTTTAAAATTAATTACTTAATTGTTTTAATAAGTTAATGATTATAAAAAAAAATAAAAAATATACCAAACTCCGCGAGTCGCGGAGTTTGGAGGGTTAATCTCCGCGACTCGCGGAGGGATCAAAACCCAGAAAAAAAATAATAAACACCCGAACTGATCAGTCCACAACCACAAAAACACACTGCGAAAAATAACAGCGAAAATACTCCGAAAAACCACCCAAAAACACCCCAAAAATCCCAATTTTTAACCGTTAATCACCAAATCTTTTGCTAAAATCATGTTGAGAAGGATGCTATCTAAGAATTACTCAAGAAAAACGGTAAATTTCTACACCTAAACACCATTTAATCCGAAATTTGGTGTTCTTGAGCTATTTTTTTCCCAATTTGATTTTGATGCTTTTTAGTGTAATTAGACTTAAATTGTTTATATATTATGCTTGTATAACCTAGATTGATGCTGTTTAACATGATTAGAAGCCTTAAACTTCAAATTTTGAATAATCTAGGATTTGTGTTCTTGAGCAAATTTGGGGCTTTTTGATATAAACAGGTTATGGCCGATTTTTGTCATGAATTGTTGCTAAAATAAGTAGTGTAACATGTCTAGGTAGTTAAATGATCCAAACTTTGAGCCTAAACATGATTTTGAGAATTAAAGTGGACTTTTTCAAGTCTAAAATTCATGAACTTGATTTTTGAAAGATAATGCCATTTGAGACTTGTTTGATTGTTAGTAATGATTATTTTGACATGTTATTTGAGTTGAATGCTCATGAACTTGGCGAAAATTTTCGTATATGCTTATTTGAAAAAGTGTAGATTTGATGAAAATGTGAAAATAAGCTTAAGTTTGATATAAATTGATAATGTCATTGTAATTATTTTGATTGATGATTTTGCTGACACTAATGCATATTTGGATGCACAAAAATTGTGTTTGATGTGTTTTGCAGAATGAAAGGGGTGAATCTTCATCCCAAGCCCGCAATGCTCCTGCTGAGAATTTGGAACAACAGGAGGTGGATAACTACTACAAGCAGGATGTACCTCATCCAGTCATGACCTTTTCCGATATGCATTCGGAAGAGTTGCACCCGAACCTGAGATTTGACAGACTTTGGATAGATTATCCAAAATATCAAAGGGGTTTGCATACTCTTCATTCTAAGGTTGTTGAGGTACCGAGGGTCATAGAATGGGGACCCTTAGAAGCTGTAGAATTGGCCGGGCCAATTAGGGAATTACTTGTACAGAGGTATGGTAATTCTTCTTTTAATGACTGGATATGTTTATTCACCATACGTAGACCTGTATATAAAGTATGGTGTGAAGAATTGTTATGTAGTATAGAGTTGAATGATCGGGTAGCTAGTTTAACCGATCGTTCTTTTATTAGATTTTTGTTAGGCGGTTCAATGCGCCACATGTCTTTACTGGACATGGCTCAGGCTTTACGTATATATACGCCTGAGGAGTTAGCGTCTGCCGATTGTAGAGGATTGATACTAAACGGTAGAAAGATAGATGAAAATTTTGATACACACGGTGTGTGGAGTCAAATGACAAGCCATCACCGTTTCAAAGGGGGAAATTACTCTTATTTGGATATAGATAGAGCCGAATTAAGAGTGATACATAGGTTTTTAGCTAATTCGATTACACAAAGGGGTAAGAACAAAGAAAAAGTAAATGAACAGGATTTGTTTTACCATATGTGTATTCGAGACCCACAAAGCGCTGTAAGTATACCATATTGTGTGGGTTATTATTTATCAGCTATGGTTCGGGGGATGCGACCACATAGCATAATAGGAGGTGGTATTTTTATTACTTTGATTGGTGAATATCTCGGTGTGGATATAAGTCGGGGGGGATTATTACTAGAAGATCCGGAACCCCGCGATACTATAGGTTTAAATGTATACCATGGTGCGAAAGTTTTGAAGAGGCGAAATAACGCCGCAGTACGATACCATGGTAGACATCCACAGGTGGAGAGAAACCAGCAGCAAGGTAATGTAGGAGGGGGGAATGAGATGCAAGAAATGCATAGGTTTATAGCTTCTCAGGAATACGAAAATGCTAGACAGAGAGCATTTGAAGATTGGCAAGTTCATCAGAACCAGATCATAGCTCATTGCCAACATATAGGTAGAAACTATATTCCTACACCGAAACCCATCTTCCCTCCTTGGTCTATAGAGATGCAGCCACCATATCCTACGTATGACCCTGCCGAAGCATTCTATAGCACTTATGGTTATGCCTGGAACCCCTATTGGTACCAATATCATCCTTAGTTTACTTTTTATTTTTTTTATTTTGTAATTTGTAATTATTGATACATTTAATATTTTTGTTAATATTGTAATCATTTTTATAATTATCTAACTTTTATTCTTAGATTTTAATAATTTTTGAATGTGGGGTAATATACCAAACTTCAAAAATATGTATATATGTTTGCAGTTTATCTTATGTACACAACAGGGTAAAACAATGCATTTTCAAAGACTGGCATTAAGTTCAGCAAAAGCAACTAATTTTGACGACAAGATGCAAAATATATGTGAAATAACAACAAGACGGAATGAACAAATGATGTGCACCATTTATCATTCAGCAAACAAACGCCAATATATTTGGAAACTTTGGTAAAATTTAATCATTTTCACACTAATCACCCTCAATAATTTAAATTGTTACTGATTTCTTGCAAATGAGGGCATTGCAAGATCTTAAGTGTGGGAAGGGGTTAAATTCTTTCGGATTTTAAATTTTTTTTTTTTTTTTACTTTATACACTTGGTTACCATTAAAAATACTAGTAAAGCAGTAGTTGTATTAGAATCTAGTGCTCTCTGATAATAAAGAACAGCCCTAGTCTTATATACTGACTACCCAATTCTAGTAAAATTTTTCAAAATTTTCAATTAAATGAATTCAAAATCATGTTTATACATATTTATGAACGATAAAACTAGGTTTTAACACCGAAATTATTGTTACCTCGGAAAGGACATAAATTAAGAAACAAACTAAAATGTTAAAATTCATTTAAAATGGAATAGAGGACGATAAAAAGGAAAATAAAAGCCAAGTGTGGGAAAATTTACCAAGTTATCTTAAACATATGTCACATATATCTGTAACAAATAACTGAAAATACTTTTGCTTTGAACTAAACTAAACTGTTTTACCCAATGAAAGAAAATAAGATATGAATCTACACGATGAATCAATTCCATCATTAAAAGGAAGTAAAGTCTTCCGAAAAAAGACACGCGCTTCTTGATTTAGGTCATGAAGTTGTCGTCCAGACCAGCTGTAGGTTGACGAAAAATCTAGAAAAGTCATCACTAAAATCAGCAGGAAATCCACGGACCTCAGCATTAAACAGGGTCGCCAAGTGGTCAGATTTATCCTAACCATGAGAAGGATTTATCTCGTACAATGGGGGGGCACCATGCAAATTAACTGGATAAGACTAATGAATCAGATCCTCAGAAAGGATAATCTCCTTAAAGATTAAAAATCAGCTTTTAAGACTGATATTACTCAATCCTAGAGATTGACCTTAAAGATTGAGAATTACAAACTCATGGAATTCAATGATATCTAAACTCGAGCTTGAACGAGAAAATATTTTGATCAAAATTATAAACCGATTTGTTTTCTGAAAACCCTATTTTCAATGCGTTCATTACCATTGAACGTAAAATCCTAGGAATTCACCTGGAATTCATTAGGTCACCTGAACTAAATCGGGTGTCAACCGTAAGAACGGTGGTTGCATAGCATGGTCAAAGACAGGACCTTGTGCCATACCGAAAAATTATAAGGGTGAGCTTTACTATTGCTCCTACCAAGGATAGTAATTGCGTCCGACACGTTACAGACCATAATCAAAAGCATGTCACGGGACATTGCCTTAACAGTTGCTTGTTCAACGCTTTCCTTTCAACCGGACGGTAGTTTACCGAAAGGTAATATACGGGACAAGTAAACTGGACGTGTTGCTTTCCAAATACAAGGTTAGCAAGTGGGTGACACAAAACCGCAAGTTTTGAGCTAAAATTTTCAAATCTGAAACCCACCAAACCCACAAAAATATTTTGCAAACACCGGTAAAGGGTTATTCCGGAAAACTTATCTAGGGTAAAAACTAGATTTCAAAAGATCAAATGTTTTCATAAAGATCCAATTTCCTTAATGGATCTAAATTTTTATAGTCATGTGGGACTGTAAACCATATCGTTACTACCATTGTTTATACCGCCGTATAGAAATCACTGATGTACAAAGTGTGAAGAATAAAGAAGTGATTCTAGTATTTCAAGACAATATTGCTTGAGGACAAGCAACGCTCAAGTGTGAGAATATTTGATAATGCTAAAAATGAACATATTTTTGATAGCATTATTCCTCAAAGAAAGACAAGCTTTTAGTTGCAATTGTTCTATTTACAAGAGATATTCGTTTAAATAATAAAAGGTGAAGACAAAAGACAGATTCGACGAATTGAAGACGCAAACGACCAAAAAGCTTAAAAGTACAAAAGACAATCAAAAAGGTTCCAATTATTGATAAGAAACGTCTCGAAATTACAAGAGTACAAGATTCAAAACGCAAAGTACAAAATATAAAATTGTACGCAAGGACGTTCGAAAATCCGGAACCGGGACCAGAGTCAACTCTTAACGCTCGACGCAACGGACTAAAAATTACAAGTTAACTATGTATATAAATATAATATAATATATAATTAATTATATTAATTATATATATATTATATTTATAAATAAAAAACCGTCGGCAGAGAAAGACTCCAAGGACTGAGCTGTAATTTCATTCTCCGCGACTCGCGGAGTTTGAAGAGGATTTTGCCGCGAGTCGCGGAGCCCCAAATTTGAAAACTGCCTATAAAGCCAACCGAATTCTGATCAAAAACCATCATCTTTTTCTTCCTCATTCATACGTAAAATTTATATTTATATTTATAATTTATATTTTAATTTTAATTATAATTCTAATAATAAGGGTATGTTAGCAAATGTTGTAAGGGTGTAAGTCGAAATTCTGTCCGTGTAACGCTACGCTATTTTTAATCATTGTAAGTTATGTTCAACCTTTTTATATTAATGTCTCGTAGCTAAGTTATTATTATGCTTATTTAAAACGAAGTAATCATGATGTTGGGCTAATTACTAAAATTGGGTAATTGGGCTTTGTACCATAATTGGGGTTTGGACAAAAGAACGACACTTGTGGAAATTAGACTATGGGCTATTAATGGGCTTTATATTTGTTTAACTAAATGATAGTTTGTTAATGTTAATATAAAGATTTACAATTGGGCGTCCCTATAAATTACCATATACACTCGATCGGACACGATGGGCGGGGTATTTATATGTACGAATAATCGTTCATTTAACCGGACATGGGAATGGATTAATAGCCACTAGAATAATTAAAACAGGGGTGAAATTACATTCAAGGGTAATTGGTGTAATTGTTAACAAAGTAGTAAAACCTTGGTTTACACGCAGTCGATAACCTGGTGTATTCATTAAACAAAGTATTAAAACCTTGTTACAATTCGAATCCCCAATTAGTTGGAATATTTAACTTCGGGTATAAGAATAATTTGGTGAGGACACTCGCACTTTATATTTATGACTGATGGACTGTTATGGATAAAAACCAGACGGACATATTAAATAATCCAGGACAAAGGACAATTAACCCATGGGCATAAAACTAAAATCAACACGTCAAACATCATGATTACGGAAGTTTAAATAAGCATAATTCTTTTATTTCATATTTAATTTCCTTTATTTTATATTTAATTGCACTTCTAATTATCGTACTTTTTAATTATCGCAATTTTATTTTATCGCACTTTTATTATTCGCAATTTCATTATCGTTATTTACTTTACGCTTTAATTTAAGTCTTGTATTTATTTTATATTTTACATTAGGTTTTAACTGCGACTAAAGTCTTAAAATCGACAAACCGGTCATTAAACGGTAAAAACCCCCCTTTATAATAATAATATTACTTATATATATATTTGTATTTTTAATAAAAGTAAACTAATATAGCGTTGAGCTTTGTTTAAAGATTTCCCTGTGGAACGAACCGGAGTTACTAAAAACTACACTACTGTACGATTAGGTACACTGCCTATAAGTGTTGTAGCAAGGTTTAAGTATATCCATTCTATAAATAAATAAATAAATATCTTGTGTAAAAATGTATCGTATTTAATAGTTTTTCCTAGTAAAATATAAGCTATTTTATATACACCTCGCATAACATCACTAATATATCACATAATATTTACATGTTAATAATATATAGTTTCCAACAAAAATGTTAAGCAATCGTTTTTAAAGAAAACACGGTCGATGTCCAGACTCACTAATGTATCCTAACAAACTCGATAAGACACACTAATGCAAATTTCTGGTTCTCTAAGACCAACGCTCGGATACCAACTGAAATGTCCCGTTCATATTGATTATAAACGTTCCATATTAATTGATTTTGTTGCGAGGTTTTGACCTCTATATGAGACGTTTTTCAAAGACTGCATTCGATTTTAGAACAAACCATAAACTTAAAAATATTACGACGATTATCAAATAATGATAATTTAAAATATAGCGTTTTTCACACGACCATTACATAATGGTTTACAATAATATTACACATCAACATAAGTCTTCGAATGCAGTTTTTAAACAATACTATACAAGCATGGACTCCAAATCTTGTCCTTAATTTAGTATGCAACAGCGGAAGCTCTTAATAATCACCTGAGAATAAACATGCTTAAAACGTCAACAAAATTGTTGGTGAGTTATAGGTTTAACCTACATATTATCAAATCATAATAATAGACCACAAGATTTCATTTTTATAACATATCTCATATCAGGCATTTCGTAAACTGCATAGAGATAAAAATCATTCATATGTTGAACACCTGGTAACCGACCTTAACAAGATGCATATAGAATATCCCCATCATTCCAGGACTCTCATCGGATATGATAAATTGAAGTACTAAAGCATCCGTTACTCGAATGAGGATTGTTGGGCCAAATAGATCTATCTTTAGGATTCGCGTCAATTAGGGGCCATTTCCCTAATTCTTAGGCTACCAAGCTAAAAAGGGGCATATTCGGTTCGATAATACAACATAGAAAGTAGTTTTGATTACTTGTGTCTATTTTTCAAAAAAAATTATAAACTGCATGTATTCTCATCCCAAAATAATAGATTTTAAAAGTGGGACTATAACTCACTTTCACAGATTTTTACTTCATCGGGAAGTAAGACTTGGCCACTGGTCGATTCACGAATCTCAAGTTTAGTAGGTAAACCTACTGGAAGTGACAAAAAATAATCTAGCTTCAAAGGATCTTGGATGGCTTGAAAGTTCTTGAAGCAGAATCATGACACGAAAACAAGTTCAAGTAAGATTATCACTCGAATTAAGATAGTTATAGTTATAGGAATTGAATCAAAGTTTGTATATGAGTATTACCTTGATTTAGAATGATATCTTACTGTAAACAACAAGGATTTCTTGAGGTTGGATGATCACTTTACAAGATTGGAAGTGAGCTAGTAAACTTGGAAGTATTCTTGATTTTATGAAACTAGAACTTGTAGAATTTATAAAGAACACTTAGAACTTGAAGATAGAACTTGAGAGATCACTTAGATGAAGAAAATTGAATAATGAAAGTGTTTGTAGGTGTTTTTGGTTGTTGGTATATGGATTAGATATAAAGGATGTGTAATTTTGTTTACATGTAAATAAGTCATGAATGATTACTAATATTTTTGTAATTTTATGAGATATTTCATGCTAGTTGCCAAATGATGGTTCCCACATGTGTTAGGTGACTCACATGGGCTGCTAAGAGCTGATCATTGGAGTGTATATACCAATAGTACATACATCTAAAAGCTGTGTATTGTACGTGGATGAATACGGGTACATACGAGTAGAATTGTTGATGAAACTGAACGAGGGTGTAATTGTAAGCATTTTTGTTAAGTAGAAGTATTTTGATAAGTGTCTTTAAGTCTTTCAAAAGTGTATGAATACATATTAAAACACTACATGTATATACATTTTAACTGAGTCGTTAAGTCATCGTTAGTCGTTACATGTAAATGTTGTGTTGAAACCTTTAGGTTAACGATCTTGTTAAATGTTGTTAACCCATTGTTTATTATATCTAAAGAGATGTTAAATTATTACATTATCATGATATTATGATATATTAATATATCTTAGTATGATATATATACAGTTAAATGTTGTTACAACGATAATCGTTACATATATGCCTCGTTTCGAAATTCTTAAGTTAGTAGTCTTGTTTTACATATGTAGTTCATTGTTAACACACTTAATGATATACTTAATTATCATTTTATCATTTTAAACATAGTGTATCAATATCTTAATATGATTCATATGTATTTAGTAAGACGTTATAACGATAATCGTTATATATATCGTTTCGAGTTTCTTAATTCAATAAACTCATTTTTATGTATATCACTCATTGTTAATATACTTAGTGAGATACTTACTTATCATAATCTCATGTTAACCATATATATATCCATATATATATCATCATGTAGTTTTTATAAATTTTTAACGTTCGTGAATCGCCGGTCAACTTGGGTGGTCAATTGTCTATATGAAGTACATTTCAAATAATCAAGTCTTAACAAGTTTGATTGCTTAACATGTTGGAAACACTTAATCATGTAAATAACAATTTCATTTAATATATATAAACATGGAAAAGTTCGGGTCACTACAAGTTAGTCACTTTAATGCCCTTGGTTCAATTCTAAAGACTAGTCACTATGTCATTAACTTCATAGTTTCAATTAATCACAAGTCATGTTCTTTTTAAGTTTTGTTAGAGATTAATTGAATAATGTCTCTATAAGATAATCATGAAGTATGTAGAGACATCAAAGTTAAGTCATAAGCAATCACCCTTAGTTACTTAGACTAGACTAATAGACACTTGACTATACTTTCATTGTGAACCATTTTACACTTAATCTATTGGAGTAGGTTAGTCACTTGAATTCTAACTAATGAGCACATAGCAAACATATTAATCAAGTTGACAAGTTTATGAGTATTAACCTTATTGACAAGTAGAAAGTAATACTCACATAGCAAGAGATAGTTATTCTAGGATCAATCATATAGATACTTGCACAACTTATAATTCAAGCACTTAATAAGTTTAATTTGCAATATAACATTTTACATGATTAATGTGTAAGTACACATTAATGTCCAACACATGCACAAGGGAAGAGAAATCTCTAGTTGGGACTTGGTGACCATCCTAAATGTATCTAAGCGTGTTTTAGGATTACAAGCCATTACTAGTTAACTTTGAGAGCATTGTTCCTCATTTAGCCTTAATTAATCACTAAGTCATTTCTAATAGCAATCATTGTTCTAGTGACATTGGCTTAAGTGTGTTGGTATTTGATGATCATACTAAGGATATCTAAATAGGAATTAAGATCACAAGTTGTTGATTAACACTTATGTGTTATGCCTAATCTTGGTTAAATTGTCATTAAGATGTCATTAGGCGTAATTAATCACAATTAGTGTTTTTATGACCAAAACTCGGTTGAGTATGAAGAATGCATCTATTCTAAGCATGTTGAGAAAGGTTTCATGAATTATAGATATCGGGAACTAGTCAAACTTTATTTGGTCAAAAATGGTAACAGAGAAAACTGCGGTCGCACCGCGGTTGACCATGGTGGCGATCGTGCAACTTGTTTTCACAAAACTGCGTTGCAATTCAGTTTGGGGTTTCACTGTTGACTATGCGGTCGATTGTACCTCGACTGTGTGTTTAGCTGAACTTTTGATTTCATTCTTTAACCTATGTTTGACTTGGTCATTTGCAAGATAAAGTATGGATTAGTGACCTTGCGTATTTTATGTTAAGATGTCAGTCATCACTTATGCATATGTATGTGTCATCATCAAAACATATTCTTTGGTTAATCATACTTAAGTTTTTCATTTGGTGCTTTAACCCACATTCAACCAACAGACCCTAACTGGCAACACGCTATGACCGAAGAGTATAATGCTTTAATTAAAAATGGTACTTGGACTCTTGTGCCCCGCCCTTCGGACACGAACATACTTTAATCCATGTGGTTGTTTAAGTACAAGTTGAATGCTGATGGGACTGTAAGCAGGTATAAGGCTCGACTAGTTGCTAATGGTCGCAACCAGCGGGTTGGTATTGATTGTGATGAGACATTTAGCCCGGTTTTTAAACCTGCCACCATTCAGACTGTTCTCAGTCTTGCCATTTCTCGACACTGGCCCATTCATCAACTAGATGTCAAGAATGCTTTTCTTCATGGTCATATTTCTGAGACTATTTATATGCATCAGCCTCCAGGTTTTCGTGACCCTTCGCGATCAGATCATGTGTGTCTCCTACAGAAATCCCTCTACAGATTGAAGCAAGATCCACGCACATGGTACCAATAATTCGCAGGCTATGCTCAGAGTGTCAGTTTTCACCAAAGTCGATGCGACACCTCCTTATTAATTTATCGACATGGTACCGATACCGCATATATATTATTATAAGTGGACGATATTATTCTGACTGCCTCATTGACAGAGTTTCTTCAGCGGGTTATTGCCTCTCTACACCGGGATTTCTCCATGACCGATCTTGGCTCGTTGAACTATTTCTTAGGTATTTCAGTTACTCGTACCTCTTCGTGGATGTTTCTATCTCAAAAGAAGTACGCTACCGAGATTCTAGAGCGTGCAGATATGAGGGGTGTCACCCGAGTAGAACCCTGGTTGAAACCAGCTCCAAGCTTAACACATCAGGTCCACCGGTTGCTAATCCGACATTGTATCGTAGACTCGCTGGGGCTCTTCAGTACCTCAATTTCAAGAGACCGGACATTGCTTAAGCAGTACAACATATATGCTTATTCATGCATGACCCACGAGAGCAACATTTTTCCGCACTTAAGCGAATTCTCCGGTATATTCGGGGTACACTTGATTTCTGTGACGACCCGGAAATTTCCGACCAAATTTAAACTTGATCTTTATATAATTTCGACAAGATAAGCAAAGTTGTAATGTTGAGTCTCGAAAATTTTGAACCGTTTCATATATTCATTTGACTTTCGACCAGTCCCGACGATTCACGAACAACTGTTGTAAATAGATATGTAAAAATTTAAATATATAAATATATACCTATATATATAATTTATGATGTAATTGTTAGAATTGCTAATAAAATAATAAATAATTATTATTATTTAAAACACACACACACACACACACACACACACACACACACACACACACACACACATATATATATATATATATATATATATATATATATATATATATATATATATATATATATATATATATATATATATATATATATATATATATATGCACAGGAAGTATATTAAATATATATAGTTTTGAATTTATTTGGTAATCAACAGTAACGCTCAATGGTCATACGATTGATATTAAACAAGTTTAACACAAACTTATGAGACTTTTAAGAATAAGTGGAAGTTCATGAATAAATTATGTACCTTATAATTATAATTTGTATTTATAATTTATAATTTGACTTTAAAATAAATGATTTACAATTTTGTCAATTGTTTAAGTTCATTAATCATTAATTTTCCTTTATTTGATATAATATAAATATAAATATAAAAGATATATAAAAGATTGTGTCGGTAGGGTTATACAAAATAAAAGTCACGAGACTCTTTTCTATTCTTGTTTTCACTTCACTTATTAACTTACGAGCATAACACCATTCTCTATTCTGAGAGAAAACCCATTCTTCAATCATTTATCTTCAATCATTCATTACTGTATTTAATTTCCTTAATTGCCGTTACCTGTCTCAGTCTATCAATTTTTATATATCTTTACATATATCTCTATCTAGCAATCTAACATCTAGTATCTCTGTAAAAATTGATAAATCTATCAACAATCATCAATCACAAGAACAGAAATAACAAATCAATCTCCAGATCTGAACAAATTACAACCAAATCGAACTAAACTATCAACCACACACTTGTAAAATCAAAGTGTGCAGGAAAACAAAACGAATGAATCACTAGATGTGAATCAACTAACAAATCACTCTTTCAAGAAGAGGAATTTCGACTGGAGAGAATCAAAAAAATAAGATGAAAACTTTTTGAGAGAGAAAAATATACTGTAGTCGGCTGAACCACTAACCCTAAAAGTATTAGGGTTATATAGGGTGAGTGCAATAAACCGTCACATGAAACTTGGGCTAAACTTGAAATGCCTTTAAGCCCAATAAATTAAATAGAAGCCCAAGATGACTTTAATAAATTAAATAGCAGCCCATTAGCTCAGCAGTCCAAGAAAGTCTTTAAACTCTTTGTCTTCAGCAGTATATCAAAGCATTAAGACCACCTGCTACTTTAACCATTTAATTGTAGCTATCCAACGATTAATAACCTGCAATTTCCTAGAACAAACCGCAAGTGAGAATGAATAAATAAAAAATGTTTCAATATAAGTTTGCTGAACATATCATTTTGAACATTCTCCCTCAAACTTATTTTGAAACAAGTCAAGCATACCCAATTGCTTGACCAAAAAATCATGTTGTCTTACTGTAAGCCCTTTGGTCAAAATGTCTGCAAGTTGATTATTAGAATCAACTCTAACAGTGTTAATGATACCTGTAGCTACTTTTTCTCTTATATAATGAACATCAACCTCAAAATGTTTTGTCCTTTCATGAAATACAGGATTAGCTACAAGCTGTAAGGCTGAATTATTATCACAGAACAGATTAACAGGCAGCTCAACATTTATGTTGAGTTCAAGCAACAAATTTTTAATCCACACAATTTCACAAGCAGCATACCCCAAAGCTCTATATTCAGCTTCAGCTGAAGATCTAGAAATAGTAGTTTGTTTTTTACTTTTCCAAGATACAAGTGAACCACAAAGATACACTAAATACCCTGTAACAGATTTTTTGTCTATTTTACACTTTACATAATCAGAGTCACTATATGCATGCATTTTAATACCTTCACTTTTAACAAAATGCACTCCTTTTCCAGGAGCTCCTTTTAAGTATCTTAGGACTCTAAAAGCCAGATTAAAGTGTGAAATAAGAGGAGCATGCATATACTGACTCAACACATGGACAGAATAAGCTATGTCAGGTCTTGTTAAGGTTAAATAAATTTACATGCCCACTAACTTTTGATATTCTGTAATATTTTTAAGTAAACCATCCTTTTCACTTGGATCACATTGCACATTCATATTAGCCTCAATAGGAGTACCTATTGGCTTACATCCAAGCATCCCATAATCATTCAAAAGCTCTAAGCGATACTTTCTTTGATTCATACAGATTCCACAGTCATTAGACAATATTTCAATGCCCAAAAAATATTTCAACTTTCCAAGATCCTTGATCATAAATTTTGACTTTAGAAAAGTTTTAAACTTTTCTATTTCATCATGATTATTACCAGTTATAACAATATCATCCACATAAACAAGTAGAGCAATAAAAACATCATTAGAATGCAAAATGTACAAAGAATGATCACAAGTACTCTGTTTAAAGCCATGCTCTAACAAGGCTGAATTCAACTTTGAATTCCATTGCCTTGGGGCTTGCTTTAAACCATATAAAGACTTGATTAGCTTACACACTCTTTTGTCATTTTTTGAAAAATAACCTTCAGGCAGTTTCATATAGACTTCTTCATGTAAATCTCCATAAAGAAATGCATTATTAATATCCAACTGAAACAAAGACCAATTATTTTGTACAGCAAGAGTAATGATGCATCTTACAGTAACATGTTTTATAATAGGGGAAAAAGTTTCATCATAATCAACACCTTCCTTTTGACTATATCCTTTTGCAACAAGTCTTGCTTTATATCTCTCAACCTCACCATTAGACTTATATTTAATTCTATAAACCCATTTATTACCAATAGGCTTTCTATTGGGAGGTAAGTCAGTTATAATCCAAGTTATATTTCTATTAAGTGCTTCCATTTCAAGATTCATGGCTTCAACCCATACATTATTTTTAGAAGCTTCATAATAAGACTTAGGCTCAACTGTTTTATTCAGATTAGATGTAAAACATTTATTTTCAAGACTCAGAAAAGAATAGTTTACAACTCTTTCAATACCATATTTCACCTTGCCTTCTACAATAAAATCATCAAATTTCCTAGGAAGGACAGTCTCTCTGGAAGACCTTCTCAAAGACTGGACATGTGTTGGACTATTTCTGTTTAAAGAGTTGCCCTCAGGAGAGATTATATTATTCATGGGAGTTGCAGAAGTGTTCTGGCAACCACTAGGACTTCCAGTACCACTCAGTGTGCTACTGTTATCATTATCATGAACTCTGCCATGACTAGGACCACTATAACTACCACTAGCAGTACTGGTATCACCAGGATTACTATTACTACTACTGCCATCACCATCATATGTTGCTGCTCTCACTTCATCATTGGGACTTTGAGAGTTTTGATTATTAAAACAAATTTGATCAAAAAAGTTTAAATGATTAATTTCTTCTTTTTCCAAAATCAAACTATCTGTATTTTGTTTTAAAGGAAAAACATTTTCATAAAACTTAATATCCCTTGAAAAAATAACACTTCTATTTTCAAGATTTAACAATTTGTAACCTTTTTGAACACTTCCAAAACCAATAAGAACACATTTAACAGATCTGCTAGAGAATTTATTTTCTGGATTTAAAACAGTAGCATAACAAAGACAACCAAAACATCTCAGGTGTGAGAGACTAGGGTCCTTTTTAAACACAAATTCATAAGGGGTCTTTCCAGAGAGCACACTTGAAGGAGTCCTGTTAATTAAATAGCAAGCAGTTAAAATACAATCACTCCACATATTAAGTGGTAACCCCCCTTGAAACATAAGAGCTCTTGCTACATTAAGCAAGTGCCTATGTTTCCTTTCTACAATACCATTCTGTTGTGGAGTATGTGCACAAGAAGTTTGATGCACAATACCTTTAGATTTTACAAATAAACTCATTTTGTTGTTAACAAACTCAGTTCCATTATCACTTCTTATGACTTTTATCCTTTTATTAAACTGATTTTCAATCAAATTTATAACAGTTAACACATTGTCATAAGTTTCATCTTTAGTTTTTAACAAAAAAATCCACACAGCTCTAGAGTAATCATCCACAACAGTTGGAAAATATTTGTAACCTTCTTTGCTTTGAATTTTAAAAAGACCCCAAAGATCCAAATGTATTAAATCACCTAACCCTTGTGACTTGTGGTCACTTAGAGGAAAGGGCTCCTTGGTTTGTTTAGCCTTATGGCATATATCACAGGGACAAGTTTCTTTAAAATTTTGCAGATTCAATTTTTGTTTTAACACCTTCAAGACTTGGTCAGATGGATGACCAAGCCTTGTATGCCATAGATCAGCAGACACAAAATGAACACATATATTACATGACATACCTATATCATTCACATCACATTCATCAAACAGAAACAATCCACCAGACTGGCTACCAGTCCCTACAGTTTTCATTGTTCTCAAGTCCTGAATAAAGCATTTGTTTTCATCAAAACTTATAGTTAGTTTGCTATCTTTAGCAAGTTTATACACAGAAAGTAAACTAACACTATAAGCAGGTACAACCAACACATCATATAAAATGACATTTTTAGACAATTTCAGATTTCCAACTTTAATGACTTTAGCATGTGTACCATTAGGATGTTGAAATGTCCCGTTCTTATTGATTAAAAACGTTCCATATTAATTGATTTTGTTGCGAGGATTTGACCTCTATATGAGATGTTTTTCAAAGACTGCATTCATTTTAAAACAAACCATAACCTTTATTTCATCAATAAAGGTTTAAAAAGCTTTACGTAGATTATCAAATAATGATAATCTAAAATATCCTGTTTACACACGACCATTACATAATGGTTTACAATACAAATATGTTACAACAAAATAAGTTTCTTGAATGCAGTTTTTACATAAATATCATACAAGCATGGACTCCAAATCTCGTCCTTATTTAAGTATGCGACAGCGGAAGCTCTTAATAATCACCTGAGAATAAACATGCTTAAAACGTCAACAAAAATGTTGGTGAGTTATAGGTTTAACCTATATATATCAAATCATAATAATAGACCACAAGATTTCATATTTCAATACACATCCCATACATAGAGATAAAAATCATTCATATGGTGAACACCTGGTAACCGACATTAACAAGATGCATATATAAGAATATCCCCATCATTCCGGGACACCCTTCCGATATGATATAAATTTCGAAGTACTAAAGCATCCGGTACTTTGGATGGGGTTTGTTAGGCCCAATAGATCTATCTTTAGGATTCGCGTCAATTAGGGTGTCTGTTCCCTAATTCTTAGATTACCAGACTTAATAAAAAGGGGCATATTCGATTTCGATAATTCAACCATAGAATGTAGTTTCACGTACTTGTGTCTATTTTGTAAATCATTTATAAAACCTGCATGTATTCTCATCCCAAAAATATTAGATTTTAAAAGTGGGACTATAACTCACTTTCACAGATTTTTACTTCGTCGGGAAGTAAGACTTGGCCACTGTTGATTCACGAACCTATAACAATATATACATATATATCAAAGTATGTTCAAAATATATTTACAACACTTTTAATATATTTTGATGTTTTAAGTTTATTAAGTCAGCTGTCCTCGTTAGTAACCTACAACTAGTTGTCCACAGTTAGATGTACAGAAATAAATCGATAAATATTATCTTGAATCAATCCACGACCCAGTGTATACGTATCTCAGTATTGATCACAACTCAAACTATATATATTTTGGAATCAACCTCAACCCTGTATAGCTAACTCCAACATTCACATATAGAGTGTCTATGGTTGTTCCGAAATATATATAGATGTGTCGACATGATAGGTCGAAACATTGTATACGTGTCTATGGTATCTCAAGATTACATAATATACAATACAAGTTGATTAAGTTATGGTTGGAATAGATTTGTTACCAATTTTCACGTAGCTAAAATGAGAAAAATTATCCAATCTTGTTTTACCCATAACTTCTTCATTTTAAATCCGTTTTGAGTGAATCAATTTGCTATGGTTTCATATTGAACTCTATTTTATGAATCTAAACAGAAAAAGTATAGGTTTATAGTCAGAAAAATAAGTTACAAGTCATTTTTGAAAAGGTAGTCATTTCAGTCGAAAGAACGACGTCTAGATGACCATTTTAGAAAATATACTTCCACTTTGAGTTTAACCATAATTTTTGGATATAGTTTCATGTTCATAATACAAATAATTTTCTCAGAATAACAACTTTTAAATCAAAGTTTATCATAGTTTTTAATTAACTAACCCAAAACAGCCCGCGGTGTTACTACGACGGCGTAAATCCGGTTTTAAGATGTTTTTCGTGTTTCCGGGTTTTAAATCATTAAGTTAGCATATCATATAGATATATAACATGTGTTTAGTTGATTTTACAAGTCAAGTTAGAATGATTAACTTTTGTTTGCGAACAAGTTTAGAATTAACTAAACTATGTTCTAGTGATTAAAAGTTTAAACCTTCGAATAAGATAGCTTTATATGTATGAATCGAATGATGTTATGAACATCATTACTACCTTAAGTTCCTTGGATAAACCTACTGGAAAAGAGAAAAATGGATCTAGCTTCAACGGATCCTTGGATGGCTCGAAGTTCTTGAAGCAGAATCATGACACGAAAACAAGTTCAAGTAAGATCATCACTTGAAATAAGATTGTTATAGTTATAGAAATTGAACCAAAGTTTGAATATGATTATTACCTTGTATTAGAATGATAACCTACTGTAAGAAATAAAGATTTCTTGAGGTTGGATGATCACCTTACAAGATTGGAAGTGAGCTAGCAAACTTGAAAGTATTCTTGATTTTATGTAACTAGAACTTGTAGAATTTATGAAGAACACTTAGAACTTGAAGATAGAACTTGAGAGAGATCAATTAGATGAAGAAAATTGAAGAATGAAAGTGTTTGTAGGTGTTTTTGGTCGTTGGTGTATGGATTAGATATAAAGGATATGTAATTTTGTTTTCATGTAAATAAGTCATGAATGATTACTCATATTTTTGTTATTTTATGAGATATTTCATGCTAGTTGCCAAATGATGGTTCCCACATGTGTTAGGTGACTCACATGGGCTGCTAAAAGCTGATCATTGGAGTGTATATACCAATAGTACATACATCTAAAAGCTGTGTATTGTACGAGTACAAATACGGGTGCATACGAGTAGAATTGTTGATGAAACTGAACGAGGATGTAATTGTAAGCATTTTTGTTAAGTAGAAGTATTTTGATAAGTGTATTGAAGTCTTTCAAAAGTGTATAAATACATATTAAAACACTACACGTATATACATTTTAACTGAGTCGTTAAGTCATCGTTAGTCGTTACATGTAAGTGTTGTTTTGAAACCTTTAGGTTAACGATCTTGTTAAATGTTGTTAACCCAATGTTTATAATATCAAAAGAGATTTTAAATTATTATATTATCATGATATTATCATGTATGAATATCTCTTAATATGATATATATATATATATATACATTAAATGTCTTTACAATGATAATCGTTACATATATGTCTCGTTTAAAAATCATTAAGTTAGTAGTCTTGTTTTTACATATGTAGTTCATTGTTAATATACTTAATGATATGTTTAATTATCATAGTATCATGTTAACTATATATATCCATATATATGTCATCATATAGTTTTTACAAGTTTTAACGTTCGTGAATCACCGGTCAACTTGGGTGGTCAATTGTCTATATGAAACATATTTCAATTAATCAAGTCTTAACAAGTTTGATTGCTTAACATGTTGGAAACATTTAATCATGTAAATATCAATCTAAATTAATATATATATACAATGAAAAGTTCGGGTCACTACAGTACCTACCCGTTAAATAAATTTCGTCCCGAAATTTTAAGCTGTTGAAGGTGTTGATGAATCTTCTGGAAATAGATGCGGGTATTTCTTCTTCATCTGATCTTCATGCTCCCAGGTGAACTCGGGTCCTCTACGAGCATTCCATCAAACCTTAACAATTGGTATCTTGTTTTGCTTAAGTCTTTTAACCTCACGATCCATTATTTCGACGGGTTCTTCGATGAATTGAAGTTTTTCATTGATGTGGATTTCATCTAACGGAATAGTGAGATCTTCTTTAGCAAAACATTTCTTCAAATTCGAGACGTGGAAAGTGTTATGTACAAATCTGCCGGTAAGCTACTGGTCCGACACGATCAATAATCTTGAATGGTCCAATATACCTTGGATTTAATTTCCCTCGTTTACCAAATCGAACAACGCCTTTTCAAGGTGCAACTTTAAGCATGACCATCTCTCCAATTTCAAATTCTATATCTTTTCTTTTAATGTCAGCGTAGCTCTTTTGTCGACTTTGGGCGGTTTTCAACCGTTGTTGAATTTGGATGATCTTCTCGGTAGTTTCTTGTATAATCTACGGACCCGTAATCTGTCTATCCCCCACTTCACTCCAACAAATCGGAGACCTGCACTTTCTACCATAAAGTGCTTCAAACGGCGCCATCTCAATGCTTGAATGGTAGCTGTTGTTGTAGAAAAATTCTACTAACGGTAGATGTCGATCCCAACTGTTTCCGAAATCAATAACACATGCTCGTAGCATGTCTTCAAGCGTTTGTATCGTCCTTTCGCTCTGCCCATCAGTTTGTGGATGATAGGCAATACTCATGTCTAGACGAGTTCCTAATGCTTGCTGTAATGTCTGCCAGAATCTTGAAATAAATCTGCCATCCCTATCAGAGATAATAGAGATTGGTATTCCATGTCTGGAGACGACTTCCTTCAAATACAGTCGTGCTAACTTCTCCATCTTGTCATCTTCTCTTATTGGCAGGAAGTGTGCTGATTTGGTGAGACGATCAACTATTACCCAAATAGTATCAAAACCACTTGCAGTCCTTGGCAATTTAGTGATGAAATCCATGGTAATGTTTTTCCATTTCCATTCCGGGATTTCGGGTTGTTGAAGTAGACCTGATGGTTTCGGATGCTCAGCTTTGACCTTAGAACACGTCAAACATTCTCCTACATATTTAGCAACATCGGCTTTCATACCCGGCCACCAAAAATGTTTCTTGAGATCCTTGTACATCTTCCCCATTCCAGGATGTATTGAGTATCTGGTTTTATGAGCTTCTCTAAGTATCATTTCTCTCATATCTCCAAATTTTGGTACCCAAATCCTTTCAGCCCTATACCGGGTTTCGTCTTCCCGAATATTAAGATGCTTCTCCGATCCTTTGGGTATTTCATCCTTTAAATTTTCCTCTTTTAAAACTCCTTGTTGCGCCTCCTTTATTTGAGTAGTAAGGTTATTATGAATCATTATATTCATAGATTTTACTCGAATGGGTTCTCTATCCTTCCTGCTCAAGGCATCGGCTACCACATTTGCCTTCCCCGGGTGGTAACGAATCTCAAAGTCGTAATCATTCAACAATTCAATCCACCTACGCTGCCTCATATTCAGTTGTTTCTGATTAAATATGTGTTGAAGACTTTTGTGGTCGGTATATATAATACTTTTGATCCCATATAAGTAGTGCCTCCAAGTCTTTAATGTAAAAACAACCGCGCCTAATTCCAAATCATGCGTCGTATAATTTTGTTCGTGAATCTTCAATTGTCTAGACGCATAAGCAATCACCTTCGTTCGTTGCATTAATACACAAACGAGACCTTGCTTTGATGCGTCACAATAAATCACAAAATCATCATTCCCTTCAGGCAATGACAATATAGGTGCCGTAGTTAGCTTTTTCTTCAATAACTGAAACGCTTTCTCTTGTTCATCATTCCATTCAAATTTCTTCCCTTTATGCGTTAATGCAGTCAAGGGTTTTGCTATTCTGGAAAAGTCTTGGATGAACCTTCTGTAGTAACCAGCTAGTCCTAAAAACTGGCGTATGTGTTTCGGAGTTTTCGGGGTTTCCCACTTTTCAACAGTTTCTATCTTTGCTGGATCCACCTTAATACCTTCTTTGTTCACTATGTGACCGAGGAATTGAACTTCTTCCAACCAAAATGCACACTTTGAAAACTTAACGTACAATTCTTCCTTCCTCAATACTTCTAACACCTTTCTCAAATGTTCACCGTGTTCTTGGTCATTCTTTGAGTAAATAAGTATGTCATCAATGAAAACAATGACAAACTTGTCAAGGTATGGTCCACACACTCGGTTCATAAGGTCCATGAACACAGCTGGTGCATTAGTTAAACCAAACGGCATGAACATAAACTCGTAATGACCGTAACGTGTTCTGAAAGCAGTCTTTGGAATATCATCTTCTTTCACCCACATTTGATGATACCCGGAACGTAAGTCAATCTTTGAATAAACAGACGAGCCTTGTAGTTGATCAAATAAGTCTTCGATTCTCGGTAGTGGGTAGCGATTCTTGATGGTAAGTTTGTTCAACTCTCGGTAGTCGATACACAACCTGAATGTACCATCTTTCTTCTTGACAAACAAAACAGGAGCTCCCCACGGTGATGTGCTTGGTCGAATGAAACCACGCTCTAAAAGTTCTTGTAATTGGCTTTGCAGTTCTTTCATCTCGCTGGGTGCGAGTCTGTAAGGAGCACGAGCTATTGGTGCAGCTCCTGGTACAAGATCAATTTAAAATTCAACGGATCGATGTGGGGGTAATCCCGGTAATTCTTTCGGAAATACATCGGGAAATTCTTTTGCAATGGGAACATCATTGATGCTCTTTTCTTCAGTTTGTACTTTCTCGACGTGTGCTAGAACAGCATAGCAACCTTTTCTTATTAGTTTTTGTGCCTTCAAATTACTAATAAGATGTAGCTTCGTGTTGCCCTTTTCTCCGTACACCATTAAGGGTTTTCCTTTTTCTCGTATAATGCGAATTGCATTTTTGTAACAAACGATCTCTGCTTTCACTTCTTTCAACCAGTCCATACCGATTATCACATCAAAACTCCCTAACTCTACTGGTATCAAATCAATCTTAAATGTTTCGCTAACCAGTTTAATTTCTCGATTCCGACATATATTATCTGCTGAAATTAATTTACCATTTACTAATTCGAGTAAAAATTTACTATCCAAAGGCGTCAATGGACAACTTAATTTAGCACAAAAATCTCTACTCATATAGCTTCTATCCGCACCCGAATCAAATAAAACGTAAGCAGATTTATTGTCAATAAGAAATGTACCCGTAACAAGCTCCGGGTCTTCCTGTGCCTCTGCCGCATTAATTTTGAAAACTCTTCCGCGGCCTTGTCCATTCGTGTTCTCCTGGTTCGGGCAATTTCTAATAATGTGGCCCGGTTTTCCACATTTATAACAAACTACATTGGCATAACTTGCTCCGACACTACTTTCTTCGCCATTACTCGTTCCGACACCATTTGTTCCTTTCGTTCTATTAACCCCTGGTCCGTAGACCTCACACTTCACCGCGCTATGACCATTTCTTTTACACTTGTTGCAAAATTTGGTGCAGAACCCCGAGTGATACTTTTCACACCTTTGGCATAGCTGCTTCTGATTGTTGTTGTTGTTGTTGTTGGGTCGTTTGTTGTAGTTGCGATTGATGTTGCGATTGTTGGGATAATTGTTGCGATTATTGTTGTAATTGCTGTTGTTGTTGTATTGGTGATTCTTATCACCGTTTTCCTCCCACTTTCTTTTGACTTGCTTCACATTGGCCTCTTCAGCAGTCTGTTCTTTAATTCTTTCTTCAATCTGGTTCACTAGTTTGTGAGCCATTCTACATGCCTGTTGTATGGAGGCGGGCTCGTGTGAACTTATATCTTCTTGGATTCTTTCCGGTAATCCTTTCA
Source organism: Rutidosis leptorrhynchoides (assembly GCF_046630445.1). Lineage (NCBI taxonomy): Eukaryota > Viridiplantae > Streptophyta > Magnoliopsida > Asterales > Asteraceae > Rutidosis > Rutidosis leptorrhynchoides. The sequence goes on along the minus strand of NC_092342.1, from coordinate 287,509,088 downwards.
CAAACGCGTCGATCTTCTCTTCCTCATCTTCGAATGCTCCCGGACACAATAGGCACAATTCTGTGAATTGTCTTTCGTACGTGGTAATATCAAATCCTTGGGTTCGTAACCCTCTAAGTTCTGTCTTGAGCTTATTGACCTCAGTTCTGGGACGGTACTTCTCGTTCATCAAGTGCTTGAATGCTGACCACGGTAGTGCGTACGCATCGTCTTGTCCCACTTGCTCTAGATAGGTATTCCACCATGTTAACGCAGAACCTGTGAAGGTATGCGTAGCGTACTTCACTTTGTCCTCTTCAGTACACTTACTTATGGCAAACACCGATTCGACCTTCTCGGTCCACCGTTTCAATCCGATCGGTCCTTCGGTTCCATCAAATTCCAAAGGTTTGCAGGCAGTGAATTCTTTGTAGGTGCATCCTACACGATTTCCTGTACTGCTAGATCCAAGGTTATTGTTGGTATGTAGTGCAGCCTGTACTGCGGCTATGTTTGAAGCTAGAAAAGTACGGAATTCCTCTTCATTCATATTCACGGTGTGTCGAGTAGTCGGTGCCATTTCCTTCAAAATAGTCAAATGGAACAAGTTAATCATACAGAATATTAAGAGTAGTTAATAGTATTTCGTAGCATAATATGAACTCATTTATAAAAGCTTTTTCTTCATATTATCGTTTTATCAGTTTAAATTCGGGTAGTACCTACCCGTTAAGTTCATACTTAGTAGCTAATATACAATTCAACTACTACAATTCTATATAAAAAACTGATTATAATAATATTTCGCGTTCAAACTTTTACACAATATTTTACAAACTTACAATACCGCTTATTTTACATATAGCATGAAATATAGCACACAATAAATTTGATACAAGATGGTTGTGAAGATAATTCTAGCTAGTACACAAGTCGTTCAGCGAAGGCAATAAAGACACGTAATTCATACGTCCAGAAACAAGTCATGCATTCTGGTTTTACTAGGATTACTTCCCATCCTTGGTCTTGTGGAACATAACCGTTATGGCCGTTGATAAGACAGCGTGTTGTAACGTCGTCAAAGGGACGAGGGTTACGTAATGTCCAACAGTCCCGTAACAATCTAAAAATCTCATTTCTTACCCCAATTACCGACTCCGTCACTTGTGGGAACGTTTTGTTTAATAGTTGTAGCCCGATGTTCTTGTTCTCACTTTGGTGAGAAGCGAACATTACTAATCCGTAAGCATAACATGCTTCTTTATGTTGCATGTTAGCAGCTTTTTCTAAATCACGAAGTCCAATATTCAGATATATTGAGTCAAAATAATTTCTTAACCCATTGCGTAAAATAGCATTTGGGTTCCCCGCAATATATGCGTCAAAGTGAACACATCGTAACTTATGGATTTCCCAATGTGATATCCCCCATCTTTCGAACGAAAGCCTTTTATAAACCAAGGCATTCTTGGAACGTTCTTCGAATGTCTTACAAACTGATCTCGCCTTAAATAGTTGTGCCGAAGAATTCTGACCGACTCTAGACAAGATTTCATCAATCATGTCTCCGGGTAGGTCTCTTAAAATATTGGGTTGTCTATCCATTTAGTGTTTTTATACTGTAAAATAGACAAGAGTTAGATTCATAAAAAAAATACTTATTAATACAAGCAATTTTTACATATATCATAAAGCATAAGCACACTATATTACATATATTACACCACACGAATACAACTATCTTATTCCGACTCGCTTGTTTCTTCTTCTTCGGTTTTGGTTCGTTTTGCCAAGTTTCTAGGGATATATGATGTTCCCCTAATACGAGCCGTAGTTTTCCACATTGGTTTAGAAAAACCTGGTGGTTTAGAGGTTCCCGGGTCATTGTTACAACTTAAGGACTTCGGGGGTTGACGATACATATAAAGTTCATCGGGGTTGGAATTAGATTTCTCTATTTTTATGCCCTTTCCCTTATTATTTTCTTTTGCCTTTTTAAATTCAGTTGGGGTAATTTCTATAACATCATCGGAATTCTCGTCGGAATCCGATTCATCGGAGAATTGGTAATCCTCCCAATATTTTGCTTCCTTGGCGGAAACACCATTGACCATAATTAACCTTGGTCGGTTGGTTGAGGATTTTCTTTTACTTAACCGTTTTATTATTTCCCCCACCGGTTCTATTTCTTCATCCGGTTCCGATTCTTCTTCCGGTTCCGATTCTTCTTCCGGTTCAGACTCTTCTTCCGGTTCCTCTTCGGGAACTTGTGAATCAGTCCACGAATCATTCCAATTTATATTTGACTCTTCATTATTATTAGGTGAGTCAATGGGACTTGTTCTAGAGGTAGACATCTATCACATAATATCAAACGCGTTAAGAGATTAATATATCACATAATATTCACATGTTAAAAATATATAGTTTCCAACAAAATTTGTTAAGCAATCATTTTTTAAGTAAACACCGGTCGAAGTCCAGACTCACTAATGCATCCTAACAAACTCGATAAGACACACTAATGCAAAATTCTGGTTCTCTAAGACCAACGCTCGGATACCAACTGAAATATCCCGTTCTTATTGATTAAAAACGTTCCATATTAATTGATTTCGTTGCGAGGTTTTGGCCTCTATATGAGACGTTTTTCAAAGACTGCATTCATTTTAAAACAAACCATAACCTTTATTTCATCAATAAAGGTTTAAAAAGCTTTACGTAGATTATCAAATAATGATAATCTAAAATATCCTGTTTACACACGACCATTACATAATGGTTTACAATACAAATATGTTACAACAAAATAAATTTCTTGAATGCAGTTTTTACACAATATCATACAAGCATGGACTCCAAATCTCATCCTTATTTAAGTATGCGACAGCGGAAGCTCTTAATAATCACCTGAGAATAAACATGCTTAAAACGTCAACAAAAATGTTGGTGAGTTATAGGTTTAACCTATATATATCAAATCATAATAATAGACCACAAGATTTCATATTTCAATACACATCCCATACATAGAGATAAAAATCATTCACATGGTGAACACCTGGTAACCGACATTAACAAGATGCATATATAAGAATATCCCCATCATTCCGAGACACCCTTCGGATATGATATAAATTTCGAAGTACTAAAGCATCCGGTACTTTAGATGGGGTTTGTTAGGCCCAATAGATCTATCTTTAGGATTCGCGTCAATTAGGGTGTCTGTTCCCTAATTCTTAGATTACCAGACTTAATAAAAAGGGGCATATTCGATTTCGATAATTCAACCATAGAATGTAGTTTCACGTACTTGTGTCTATTTTGTAAATCATTTATAAAACCTGCATGTATTCTCATCCCAAAAATATTAGATTTTAAAAGTGGGACTATAACTCACTTTCACAGATTTTTACTTCGTCGGGAAGTAAGACTTGGCCACTGGTTGATTCACGTACCTATAACAATATATACATATATATCAAAGTATGTTCAAAATATATTTACAACACTTTTAATATATTTTGATGTTTTAAGTTTATTAAGTCAGCTGTCCTCGTTAGTAACCTACAACTAGTTGTCCACAGTTAGATGTACAGAAATAAATCGATAAATATTATCTTGAATCAATCCACGACCCAGTGTATACGTATCTCAGTATTGATCACAACTCAAACTATATATATTTTGGAATTAACCTCAACCCTGTATAGCTAACTCCAACATTCACATATAGAGTGTCTATGGTTGTTCCGAAATATATATAGATGTGTCGACATGATAGGTCGAAATATTGTATACGTGTCTATGGTATCTCAAGATTACATAATATACAATACAAGTTGATTAAGTTATGGTTGGAATAGATTTGTTACCAATTTTCACGTAGCTAAAATGAGAAAAATTATCCAATCTTGTTTTACCCATAACTTCTTCATTTTAAATCCGTTTTGAGTGAATCAAATTGCTATGGTTTCATATTGAACTCTATTTTATGAATCTAAACAGAAAAAGTATAGGTTTATAGTCGGAAAAATAAGTTACAAGTCTTTTTTGTAAAGGTAGTCATTTCAGTCGAAAGAAGTCTAGATGACCATTTTAGAAAACATACTTACACTTTGAGTTTAACCATAATTTTTGGATATAGTTTCATGTTCATAATAAAAATCATTTTCTCAGAATAACAACTTTTAAATCAAAGTTTATCATAGTTTTTAATTAACTAACCCAAAACAGCCCGCGGTGTTACTACGACGGCGTAAATCCAGTTTTACGATGTTTTTCGTGTTTTCAGGTTTTAAATCATTAAGTTAGCATATCATATAGATATAAAACATGTGTTTAGTTGATTTTAAAAGTCAAGTTAGAAGGATTAACTTTTGTTTGCGAACAAGTTTAGAATTAACTAAACTATGTTCTAGTGATTACAAGTTTAAACCTTCGAATAAGATAGCTTTATATGTATGAATCGAATGATGTTATGAACATCATTACTACCTTAAGTTCCTTGGATAAACCTACTGGAAAATAGAAAAATGGATCTAGCTTCAACGGATCCTTGGATGGCTCGAAGTTCTTGAAGCAGAATCATGACACGAAAACAAGTTCAAGTAAGATCATCACTTGAAATAAGATTGTTATAGTTATAGAAATTGAACCAAATTTTGAATATGATTATTACCTTGTATTAGAATGATAACCTACTGTAAGAAACAAAGATTTCTTGAGGTTGGATGATCACCTTACAAGATTGGAAGTGAGCTAGCAAACTTGAAAGTATTCTTGATTTTATGTAACTAGAACTTGTAGAAATTATGAATAACACTTAGAACTTGAAGATAGAACTTGAGAGAGATCAATTAGATGAATAAAATTGAAGAATTAAAGTATTTGTAGGTGTTTTTGGTCGTTGGTGTATGGATTAGATATAAAGGATATGTAATTTTGTTTTCATGTAAATAAGTCATGAATGATTACTCATATTTTTGTTATTTTATGAGATATTTCATGCTAGTTGCCAAATGATGGTTCCCACATGTGTTAGGTGACTCACATGGGCTTCTAAGAGCTAATCATTGGAGTGTATATACCAATAGTACATACATCTAAAAGCTGTGTATTGTACGAGTACAAATACGGGTGCATACGAGTAGAATTGTTGATAAAACTGAACGAGGATGTAATTGTAAGCATTTTTGTTAAGTAGAAGTATTTTGAGAAGTGTATTGAAGTCTTTCAAAAGTGTATAAATACATATTAAAGCACTACATGTATATACATTTTAACTGAGTCGTTAAGTCATCGTTAGTCGTTACATGTAAGTGTTGTTTTGAAACCTTTAGGTTAACGATCTTGTTAAATGTTGTTAACCCAATGTTTATAATATCAAATGAGATTTTAAATTATTATATTATCATGATATTATCATGTATGAATATCTCTTAATATGATATATATACATTAAATGTCTTTACAACGATAATCATTACATATATGTCTCGTTTAAAAATCATTAAGTTAGTAGTCTTGTTTTTACATATGTAGTTCATTGTTAATATACTTAATGATATGTTTACTTATCATAGTATCATGTTAACTATATATATATCCATATATATGTCATCATATAGTTTTTACAAGTTTTAACGTTCGTGAATCACCGGTCAACTTGGGTGGTCAATTGTCTATATGAAACATATTTCAATTAATCAAGTCTTAACAAGTTTGATTGCTTAACATGTTGGAAACATTTAATCATGTAAATATCAATCTCAATTAATATATATATATACATGGAAAAGTTCGGGTCACTACAGATGTCCCACAGTTAAGTTTAAATTGGATACATCAGTTAAATCTTTTTCTGAAACAGTCATGTGTTGATTAGCACCAGAATCAATTATCCAGCCTTGGTTTTTGTTTTTGAAATTTTCATTTATGTGACTGTTAAAAAACTGTTGAAAACTTGAGTTAAATAATGTGTTACAATTCATAAAGTTACCTGCCATGTTAGCATTTGCATCTACAGGAGTAGGATTCTCATTGATAAGACTATGTAACTTCAAAAGCTGATCATTTGTAAGACTTGCAGGAGCAGATTCAGAAGATTCTTCTTTATTAGTAACACTATGATTAGCAAAAGATTTATTTCCAGAATTAACATTTTGATTATTACTAATCCTTCTTCTAAAAGAAGGTGGATAATCAATGATTTCAAAACATCTTTCAATTGTATGACCCATTTTATTGCACTTTTTGCATTTTAATGTTTGATTCTGGTTTCTATTATAATTGTTACTATTTGAATAACTTCCAGAATTATTACCAGCTTTATTATATGAATTGTTACCAGCTTTATTATATGAATTGTTTGATTGAGACACAAAAGCACTAGCTTGTGTTTTTGATATTTTATCAGTAGTAAGAATTCCCTTATGGGATTCTTCCCTTGAAATAACAGCATAGGCCTCTTTTACATCTAAAACAGTATCTCTTAACAATATGTTACTTCTTATAGCAGTGTATTCATCACTCAAACCCATTAAAAACTGCATTAATTTCATCATTTTTTTATGATCTTTAACAGAAGTTGCAGCAGGACAAGTACAAGCAGCCAATTCACATGTACAAGCAGGTGAGGACACCATAGCATCATATTGTTTCCACAATGTATTGAGCTTATGATAATATTCAGAAAGAGTGTTATCACCTTGTTTCAATGTATTAATTTGATAATGAAAATTGTATATTATTGATGTATCAATTTTATCATAAGTCTCTTTTAATTCAATCCACACTTGAGTTGTATTAGTGGAAAAAATTTGCCCAGAGTAAAGATCCTCTGAAACAGATCCAAGAATCCAGGACAACACAACTGAGTTGCATCTATCCCATTGAGATCCAAGAACCTCATCAGTTGTGCTTCTTTTTACAGTACCATTAATAAAACCCAATTTATTTTTTGTGGATAAGGCCAACAACATTGACCTACTCCAAATATTATAGTTCTCAGTTCCTTTTAATTTTATTGCAATAATTGGTGTTCCAGTAGTATCATTAGCATGAAGATAAAGTGGATCACTAAAATCCAACTTGTTTATCTGTGTAGCAGAAGTACTATCACCCATATTTGACACACAGAAAAGAAAACAAACAGATACAAGAAACAAATAAGTACAATCAAATGATTAGTAAATCCAACCTGTGCTTGATCATGTTTTCACAAGTCTCAGAGGACTTGGATCAAGAGTTGGGCATAGTGATTTAACGATCAAGTAATTGTATATCAGATACAAAACAGATCACAAATAAATCAATTAAGCAATTAAGAAAGCCAGATAATATGAATAAACGCGAGACTCCCCTTTGAAGATACAAGAACCAGGAAGAAAGAAGAATATTCAGCAGAAGAACAAAACCCTAACCCTAATTTTGAAAAATTAGGGTTTCGATGATAACAATCACCCACAAACAACGGCCGTTAATCGAACCTACACAAACCACTTGCAATCTTCAAGAAGCCCCAAAAAATTAACATCTACGAACACCAGAAACAAGAAAACCCTAGAACTTTAACCGATCTTCAATTAGGAGCGTACCCGCTCTGATACCATGTAAAAATTGATAAATCTATCAACAATCATCAATCACAAGAACAGAAATAACAAATCAATCTCCAGATCTGAACAAATTACAACCAAATCGAACTAAACTATCAACCACACACTTGTAAAATCAAAGTGTGTAGGAAAACAAAACGAATGAATCACTAGATGTGAATCAACTAACAAATCACTCTTTCAAGAAGAGGAATTTCGACTGGAGAGAATCAAAAAAATAAGATGAAAACTTTTTGAGAAAGAAAAATATACTGTAGTCGGCTGAACCACCAACCCTAAAAGTATTAGGGTTATATAGGGTGAGTGCAATAAACCGTCACATGAAACTTAGGCTGAACTTGAAATGCCTTTAAGCCCAATAAATTAAATAGAAGCCCAAGATGACTTTAATAAATTAAATAGCAGCCCATTAGCTCAGCAGTCCAAGAAAGTCTTTAAACTCTTTGTCTTCAGCAGTATATCAAAGCATTAAGACCACCTGCTACTTTAACCATTTAATTGCAGCTATCCAACCATTAATAACCTGCAATTTCCTAGAAAAAACTGCAAGTGAGAATGAATAAATAAAAAATGTTTCAATATAAGTTTGCTGAACATATCATTTTGAACAATCTCATTATATATGTATACCCTGATATGGTTAATCGAGATTCACCACCGCCACCGCCACCTTGTTAATCTATTTCTAATATTCAAACCACCCTAGGAAAATCTTGAATCACACCACCACGTCACCAACTATCATGTTTCTTTATTTTTTTAAAACCTAGCTCGAACGAAAACCTGCAACTTGTACTAACTCTTACCTTCAATCGGCCAACAAACACCCATCAATGTATTACTATATCGACTAGCAAAACCACCAAGAACACCATGATTCTGATTTGATTTCTGTTTCGATCCGAGTACACACCACCCACCTTTTACCAAACCATCCACCTTAAAACCATTGGTGGAATTACTTGCTTTTGTTACTACTACTGTTGTCGACAAAACAACACCCACCACAACCCTATAACCACCATGAACAACCACCTTTGTTCATGTGTTAAACATCAAACCACAACAACAATCTGTTCAAAAAAATTTCTTGTTTCTTCTTCGTTAAAACTTCACTTTAAACCACCACCATCATAAACTAATTACTACTGCTATTATGTGTTTTATTTGAACCAAAATGCCAAAAACCATCACCGCAGCTTACAAACCACCATCACATTATCATCACCATCTCTCTAACTCGCCCATCCTCTCTATATCGCCTCCATTTTTCTGTCAGGTACTAACTTAAAGTATTATGGACTCATAAAATAAAAATAGATAATGATGATATGGGGGACAAATGGATTATAGAATAATACAGTGAATTTTATTGTATATCGAATTCTATATTGCATGTGGGACAAGTTTAAGATCATGGCCGACCCATTTAGGTAAAGTGACTTTTGGATTTTTTTTTTTTTTTTTTTTTTGATACATGATGATGATTTATTTAGGGTGGATTGGTATTCGGTTATAAAGAAGATGAAGTAGAACCCACTTTGGGATGTCAACTTGTAAATGGTAATGAAGACATCATATAGATGACAAATTGTAGGGTCCAAGAGAGTTATGGTGTCGAGTAAAAATCTCGTGACTCCATTTGTTTCCTTTTCGAAATCAACCACTCCACAGAATCCAAGGTCAAAAGCTTGTGGAGGTGGGACAAGGTCCAACCTTTTGACCGATCAAGATGGAGACACAAATTTGGATCCTATATCCCATAATCAGAGTTATTTAATTTAAAGTTGACAATGCAAATTCTTCACTTGGATCCATTAAAACGTTTTAGGACTTAGGCTTTTATTTGACCAACTATGTTTTGGTGGGCTTATAACAAATTCCTTGTTAAGTTTTATAAAGGGATTAAACAAATGATAAGAGGGTTTCGTTAACAGAGGCGTCTTTGGACATAGGCAACATAGGCAACCGTCTAGGGCCCAAAAATTTAAAAGGCCCAAATTTTTTAATATATATATATACAATTGTCGAATAGTTAAGTAAATTAAATAAAATATTGTCGAATAAATATTTTATAATAAAAAAATTTGTTACGGATTTCTTGAAAACATCTTTAGTATTGATAATTTTAATATAATCTTTTTATCCGTATTAAAAAATTTAACGTGTATTAGGTCCCATTTTTATTTTCGCCTAGGGTCTCTAAATTGTAGAGACGACCCTGTTGTTAATTAAATGGGATATCACAACCCACAATTAATGATAACAAAATGGTCATGATGATGGAGAATGATAAACAATATGGTTACGTAGTTGATAAATGATAATAATAGAGAATAATGTGATTCGAAGGAGAAGAAGATGAGCACAGAAAAACGAGGTTAAATAAATTAGGATGTGCATTAAATCAGAAAAGAAGTAGCAGTGGAGTGGTTTGGTGTGGTGACGGGTGAGCCAGAGGTCGCGGGTTCAATCCTTGGCCATGTCATTTTTTTTTAGAAAAAGAAGAAGAAAGGGAAACATAAAGAAAAGGGGTATTATAAATATAAGAATCATATTTATCAAGGAAAAATAGACACAAATGAATGGTTTAGGTTGTTTTCGGGTTAGCGGGACGTCGCGGGTTCAAATCCGGACTTGAGCATTTTTTTAAGGGCTACTTCTTCTTTGAGGTAGAATTTTTATTATTATTATTATTATTATTATTATTATTATTATTATTATTATTATTATTATTATTATTTATATTTATTATTATTATGAACATAAGTATTATTATTTTTACAAATATTTATCATTATTATTATTATCATTATTTTTATTACTAGTATTATCATTATTATTATTTTTACAACAAATAAATATTATGTATATAAAATTATACTTATAATAACATTACATATTATAAACATATTTTTTATATAAATATTCATGTATAACAAATGATGTATTTTAATATAATGTTAAACATATATAAATATTAATATAATTATATAAACATTAGTCATTTTTAAAGATGCATACTAATTAAATATATATAATATATCATTTAAGATATAATAAATTTGTTCGATTACAAATATATGTGTTAATATATATAAATGATATAGGTTCGTGAATCCGAGGCCAACCCTACTCTTGTTAAATGACGTCATATGTATTTTTACTACAAAATACAGTATGGTGAGTTCATTTGCTCCCTTTTACTCATTACATTTTTGGGCTGAGAATACATGCACTGTTTTAATAACTGTTTTACAATATTTATATGCGTGAGTTCATTTGATTCCCTTTTACTCTTTACATTTTTGGGACTGAGAATACATGCGCTACTTTTACAACAGCTTTATTAAATGCTTTTGAAATACATTTTGAACTGCGAATACATGAAATGCTTTTATAAATGTTTGACGAGATAGACACAAGCAAAATATTCCTCGAATGAATTATGTGGACGTGATAATTGCCACCATTGAATTATGTGGACGTGATAATTGCCACAATTGATATGAATATTTTTCCCCTGATTATTATTGCTTGGTAACCTAAGAATTAGGGAACATCACTAATTTTGATAATTAGTGCATGCCTAATTGACGCGAATCCTAAAGGTAGCTACCGGGTTTAACACCCCCACCCAGAATGTTCACTAGACGGAAGGGCTAGTGGGCGTGGTGTTTAGTACTTCGAAGTTTATATGATTATTATACAGACGAGATGTTCTGTTTTGGGGATATTATTTATGCGCATTATATGTTAAGGACGGTTACCAAGCCAATCTATGAAAGAAATGAAAAGTGAATGTTATGTATCGAGAGAATGATTTTATACACAGGTTATGTGTATGTTATTTTTGTACACGAGATATGTGTACGATTACTAAGATTTATGAAATATGGTTTCGTACACGAGAAAGGTGTACTGTATTTAAAAGATATCGCATGTACATTACAGGTGGGTATAGGATTCGGGCCCATTTATACCATGCAGCATTTAAATCTTGTGGTCTATCAAAATGATGAATTTTATTGTTTCATGATAAACTTATGAACTCACCAACCTTTTGGTTGACACTTTAAAGCATGTTTATTCTCAGGTACGAAAGAAATCTTCCGCTGTGCATTTGCTCATATTACATGGAGTCGTTCATGGAATATAGAGGTCAGAACCTCGCAATAGGACCAACTGTTGAAGGCTTCGTCCAGATGGATTAGGACGGGTCCTTTCAATTTCGGCCTACAACTCTTTACATCATCAACCACAGCTCTGATAGCCTACTCAGACGCTGACTGGGCTGGATGCCACAGTACTCGCCGCTCGACCTCAGGATATTGTGTATCTTTGGGCAATAACCTTCTGTCGTGGTCCTCAAAACGACATTTGACGCCATCTAGCTCTAGTGCCGAAGCAGAGTACCGCGTGGTTGCTAATGTTGTTGTCGAGACATACTGGCTCCTCAATCTACTTCACGAGCTTCATTGTCCTTTGTTTTCTGCCACGATTGTGTATTGTGATAATGTGATTGCAGTGTACATGTCAGGTAACCCGGTTCAGCACCAACGCACGAAACACATAGAGATTGATATTCATTTCGTACGGGATCTTGTGACGCAAGGACATGTGCGTGTTCTTCATGTTCTATCGCGATATCAGTATGCTGACATCTTCACCAAAGGCCTTCCTGCTGTTCTTTTTGATGAGTTCAGGACCAATTTGAGCGTTCGTAATGCTCCCGCTCCAACTGTGGGGGGCTGTTAGGCGATATATTTATCCATATTATGTATTTATGCATTTAGACCATGTTTTATAAGTGCATTTTATCATGCAAGCCCGTTAGGTATTTTATTAGTATCTTGGGCTATTTATACTACTGATTGTAATGTATGAATCAATCGATCTATCAATTATTCACCTTAAAACATGACCCGCACAGGGGTCAGTAACATGATCCACACAGGGGTCAGCAGCAGTGCGTTTTCTTCTTCTTTTGATAATTTGGATTACTTTTTCCCACAAAAAAAAAAAAGTTCATCACTTGAGGCGGTTACAGATGAGCAACAGCATGCCAAAATAGTGACAAACAGGTTTGTGTTTAGTAAGAAAATGATATCGATGCTAAGAGAAAAAACCGGTTCACCAAATTATAGACATAGTCGAGTAGCGTTTGTGGCTGCATTAATATGGAAGACTCTTATGATGTTGACCAAGTCAAAAGTGAGATCATTAGGAATGACTTATTAGCCCCTGCTATTAGTTTAAGTGGAAAGGTAGGGTCATCGATATCAGAAAGCTTGTTTGGGAACGTTTGGTTGGCTTATTTAATACACTTCTAGCAAAATGAAATGGATATGTTGATCTTGTTGGTTTGATAGAAGACACAACAAGGGACTTTGTGAAATGGATTTCGAAAGCTAGTAATGAAGAGATATGCACACACGCGGTTGCATCTTACGCTGAGGTTGGTGAAGAATTAAAGCAAGATAAGTTTGCGATGTATACAAGTTGGTGTCGGTTTCCTATATACGAGGCTGATTTTGGTTAGGGTAAGCCATTTTGGGTGAGTGAACAGGGCATATGCATCATATGGTAATTTTAATTGATGACAAAATGGTGATGGAATTGAAGCTTGGGTGAGTTTGAATAAGAAAAACATGTATGATTTTGAACAAGATGAGGATATATTAAAATTCACTTCTTGACAAACCAGATTATTTTTAGTTTTACTTTTATTATCAATGTATGTATGTATGTCTCATCTGAATTTAATAAAGTTACAATATTCTCAAAAGAAAAGCTGCTTCTTATGCCTAAATATCTGCAATTATTTAAGATTTTTTCAATAAAGATTTAATATTTTAAATTTAATTTGCAATCTCTAATTCACGTCGCTGATCATAAACAATATTGAGTATAATGTTAATATTATATATCATCTAGCAATTATTTTATTTAAAAGAAACTGCATACGAATAAAATAAAGTGAGATTACATCAATAATTTTTTTCCTGTTGAAATCAGGGTATGTTGGTTTTCGGTCAAATCGGGGTCAAAGAAACACGTAGTTGCCCAGTTCTTGGACTTTAAAATGACATGGAAGGTTAATCAATGTGATCTAAGTGAGAAATGTATGATGATTAAGGGGGCATGTGTGATGTATCTATGTTAAAATTGCATGAGATGGGGGTATGGAATGAATTAATCCACCATATGAATTCTTAGTTTAAATGTTACATGTGTGTTGTACTTGAGCTATTGATGTGATGGTTATGTTATGTTGTGTGCAATTTTATATTCACTAAACATTTACTTACGTATTAGTGTTTACCTCTTTTTATAGTTACAAAGTGGTGTTAAGGACAAGGGTAAGCTTGATGTTGAAAGTGAATTTTGATCGTAGTTGTTGGTTAGGTTATGCATTTGTATTCTGGTCGTTTTAGTGTTATTTGGATGAGTTTTGAGTTGCGAACCCGCTGGTCAAAATTGGTCTGGGAAGGATCCCGGACGAAAAAGCTCACCTCGCTGCTAGGAGGTGGTGTCGTAGGACCGATCCCGGACAGAATATCATGTCACGCTCGTACGTGTTAACTGTAATATTGGGCAGAACGTGGTTGTTGGCTTCCAAATGTGAGCATATATTTATTGGTTGCGTAGTTGTGATCCCGACCGGGAGGGATAAAAAATAATTGACGAATGAATTTAGTGACCATTTCGTTAAGAATTTGTTGTGAAAGTAGAAGCATATACGGAGTATTATCTAGATACATTCTCTACATGCCTCAAGTAGTGCCCTTTTGTGTTTTTGACCTTGACTGAAATTCAGAAAGAAAAAGCGAAAAGGTATACGCTGACCAATTTTTGAATAAAAGAATTCGTCAAAGTCAGAGCATGCCATAATAGAAGACAAAGCCAGGTTGTTATTTAACATTTTAATATTCGATATTTTAATTTTAATTATTTAATAATTAATAGTTATCCATCCATAGAATTCAGTGGCCTCTTGTTCCACTAAAAACCCTTTTCCACATGGTGGATTTTGCTTGGTAGTAGGTATGACTTTGCCCATCAAATTACATATCAAACTAGAAAGTGACCCGGCCTGTTCCACGTAAATATTGAGCCTGATATAAAAACAATTGTAAAAAAAAAAAATAGTTAAAAGAAGAAAATTTAAGAAAAAGAGGTTAAAGGCAAAATATCCGACATCACATGACGTCAACATAGTTACTAATTACTAACTTACTATTGTAATTGGACATTTTAGTCATTTTACATGATTGACTAATATATAAAATTAAAAAAATCTCTACCCCTTACAAAGTATGTGGCTTACTGCCACATGTCACAAACTCATTGATCTTCTCTCTCTTATTCCATTTGTCTAAATATAATTTGCCAAAATAATCCACGTATGCAACCCCAATAATTGAACACCTGTCACCATCAACATTGAATCCAAAAACACCATTTGTTTACGATAGTTTCTTCATTCAAACTCACTAGTTACAAACCCTACCCCAACCGTCTCTCTCGCCTCTTCATCTCTTCACCGCTCTTCGCCACCGCTCTTCGCCACCGCATCTTCATGTTTAGGGCTTCTGGTAATCAATTCCTCAGGAAAAAAGACCCATGGATTCCGCCGATCAATCCAGATTCAACATTCATCTTCATCTTCATTAATCTTTCAATCGTCGCTTTGCCAAAATCGATTTATGTTGAGGAGAATTGTGTGTTAATTCTTCTAATCCATTTTACCAGGTTGGATGTTTAGCTTTAATTTTTATTCTTTATAAATCTTTATATTATGTATTTTAGGGTTTAATATGATTTTATAAGTATCAAATAATTTTTGATGATTTGGTTTTGGTTTCTTATATCTTGGTTTATGATTATCTTTGATTTTGGTTTTTAATCGTGTTTAAGATTGGTTCTATGATTATGCTAAATTGTTACCCACTTTATCCTCTCTGTGTTACTAAATTACACTGCAAGTGGAAGTTCCACTGATTATATTCGAAATGGAGATTTATTGATTTTGCCAATAGAAATTATTCCCATAACTATAAGTGCCATGAATCCTGAAGTTTTTTATGTATACATGTAACATATGCTATAATTTTGATTTTATTTTTATGTAAAGACACTCATTTTTAAATGTACATGCAGGAAGAAGCATTCATGATATGAGTCCATGCTCACTGGCGAGTCCCTTGGTTTTCATAGAAGAAAGTCTATTAGTCTCTGCTGGAACAATAAAATGGGTATCATGTTCAAAATATCACTTCGTAATTTATCCAAGTAGAAGTTTTTATTATGTTTAATGAAATGTCCCGTTCTTATTGATTAAAAACGTTCCATATTAATTGATTTCGTTGCGAGGTTTTGACCTCTATATGAGACGTTTTTCAAAGACTGCATTCATTTTTAAAACAAATCATAACCTTTATTTCATAAATAAAGGTTTAAAAAGCTTTACGTAGATTATCAAATAATGATAATCTAAAATATCCTGTTTACACACGACCATTACATAATGGTTTACAATACAAATATGTTACATCGAAATCAGTTTCTTGAATGCAGTTTTTACACAATATCATACAAACATGGACTCCAAATCTTGTTCTTATTTTAGTATGCAACAGCGGAAGCTCTTAGTATTCACCTGAGAATAAACATGCTTTAAACGTCAACAAAAATGTTGGTGAGTTATAGGTTTAACCTATATATATCAAATCGTAACAATAGACCACAAGATTTCATATTTTAATACACATCCCATACATAGAGATAAAAATCATTCATATGGTGAACACCTGGTAACCAACATTAACAAGATGCATATATAAGAATATCCCCATCATTCCGGGACACCCTTCGGATATGATATAAATTTCGAAGTACTAAAGCATCCGGTACTTTGGATGAGGTTTGTTAGGCCCAATAGATCTATCTTTAGGATTCGCGTCAATTAGGGTGTCTGTTCCCTAATTCTTAGATTACCAGACTTAATAAAAAGGGGCATATTCGATTTTGATAATTCAACCATAGAATGTAGTTTCACGTACTTGTGTCTATTTTGTAAATCATTTATAAAACCTGCATGTATTCTCATCCCAAAAATATTAGATTTTAAAAGTGGGACTATAACTCACTTTCACAGATTTTTACTTCGTCGGGAAGTAAGACTTGGCCACTGTTGATTCACGAACCTATAACAATATATACATGTATATTAAAGTATGTTCAAAATATATTTACAACACATTTAATATATTTTGATGTTTTAAGTTTATTAAGTCAGCTGTCCTCGTTAGTAACCTACAACTAGTTGTCCACAGTTAGATGTACAGAAATAAATCGATAAATATTATCTTGAATCAATCCACGACCCAGTGTATACGTATCTCAGTATTGATCACAACTCAAACTATATATATTTTGGAATCAACCTCAACCCTGTATAGCTAACTCCAACATTCACATATAGAGTGTCTATGGTTGTTCCGAAATATATATAGATGTGTCGACATGATAGGTCGAAACATTGTATACGTGTCTATGGTATCTCAAGATTACATAATATACAATACAAGTTGATTAAGTTATGGTTGGAATAGATTTGTTACCAATTTTTACGTAGCTAAAATGAGAAAAATTATCCAATCTTGTTTTACCCATAACTTCTTCATTTTAAATCCGTTTTGAGTGAATCAAATTGCTATGGTTTCATATTGAACTCTATTTTATGAATCTAAACAGAAAAAGTATAGGTTTATAGTCGGAAAAATAAGTTACAAGTCGTTTTTGTAAAGGTAGTCATTTCAGTCGAAAGAACGACGTCTAGGTGACCATTTTAGAAAACATACTTCCACTTTGAGTTTAACCATAATTTTTGGATATAGTTTCATGTTCATAATAAAAATCATTTTCCCAGAATAACAACTTTTAAATCAAAGTTTATCATAGTTTTTAATTAACTAACCCAAAACAGCCCGCGGTGTTACTACGACGGCGTAAATCCAGTTTTACGGTGTTTTTCGTGTTTCCAGGTTTTAAATCATTAAGTTAGCATATCATATAGATATATAACATGTGTTTAGTTGATTTTAAAAGTCAAGTTAGAAGGATTAACTTTTGTTTGCGAACAAGTTTAGAATTAACTAAACTATGTTCTAGTGATTACAAGTTTAAACCTTCGAATAAGATAGCTTTATATGTATGAATAGAATGATGTTATAAACATCATTACTACCTTAAGTTCCTTGGATAAACCTACTGGAAAATAGAAAAATGGATCTAGCTTCAACGGATCCTTGGATGGCTCGAAGTTCTTGAAGCAGAATCATGACACGAAAACAAGTTCAAGTAAGATCATCACTTGAAATAAGATTGTTATAGTTATAGAAATTGAACCAAAGTTTGAATATGATTATTACCTTGTATTAGAATGATAACCTACTGTAAGAAACAAAGATTTCTTGAGGTTGGATGATCACCTTACAAGATTGGAAGTGAGCTAGCAAACTTGAAAGTATTCTTGATTTTATGTAATTAGAACTTGTAGAATATATGAAGAACACTTAGAACTTGAAGATAGAACTTGAGAGAGATTAATTAGATGAAGAAAATTGAAGAATTAAAGTGTTTGTAGGTGTTTTTGGTCGTTGGTGTATGGATTAGATATAAAGGATATGTAATTTTGTTTTCATGTAAATAAGTCATGAATGATTACTCATATTTTTGTAATTTTATGAGATATTTCATGCTAGTTGCCAAATGATGGTTCCCACATGTGTTAGGTGACTCACATGGGCTGCTAAGAGCTGATCATTGGAGTGTATATACCAATAGTACATACATCTAAAAGCTGTGTATTGTACGAGTACGAATACGGGTGCATACGAGTAGAATTGTTGATGAAACTGAACGAGGATGTAATTGTAAGCATTTTTGTTAAGTAGAAGTATTTTGAGAAGTGTATTGAAGTCTTTCAAAAGTGTATAAATACATATTAAAACACTACATGTATATACATTTTAACTGAGTCGTTAAGTCATCGTTAGTCGTTACATGTAAGTGTTGTTTTGAAACCTTTAGGTTAACGATCTTGTTAAATGTTGTTAACCCAATGTTTATAATATCAAATGAGATTTTAAATTATTATATTATCATGATATTATCATGTATGAATATCTCTTAATATGATATATATACATTAAATGTCTTTACAACGATAATCGTTACATATATGTCTCGTTTAAAAATCATTAAGTTAGTAGTTTATTTTTTACATATGTAGTTCATTGTTAATATACTTAATGATATGTTTACTTATCATACTATCATGTTAACTATATATATATCCATATATATGTCATCATATAGTTTTTACAAGTTTTAACGTTCGTGAATCACCGGTCAACTTGGGTGGTCAATTGTCTATATGAAACATATTTCAATTAATCAAGTCTTAACAAGTTTGATTGCTTAACATGTTGGAAACATTTAATCATGTAAATATCAATCTCAATTAATATATATAAACATGGAAAAGTTCGGGTCACTACAGTACCTACCCGTTAAATAAATTTCGTCCCGAAATTTTAAGCTGTTGAAGGTGTTGACGAATCTTCTGGAAATAGATGCGGGTATTTCTTATTCATCTGATCTTCACGCTCCCAGGTGAACTCGGGTCCTCTACGAGCATTCCATCGAACCTTAACAATTGGTATCTTGTTTTGCTTAAGTCTTTTAACCTCACGATCCATTATTTCGACGGGTTCTTCGATGAATTGAAGTTTTTCGTTGATTTGGATTTCATCTAATGGAATAGTGAGATCTTCTTTAGCAAAACATTTCTTCAAATTCGAGACGTGGAAAGTGTTATGTACAGCCGCGAGTTGTTGAGGTAACTCAAGTCGGTAAGCTACTGGTCCGACACGATCAATAATCTTGAATGGTCCAATATACCTTGGATTTAATTTCCCTCGTTTACCAAATCGAACAACGCCTTTCCAAGGTGCAAATTTAAGCATGACCATCTCTCCAATTTCAAATTCTATATCTTTTCTTTTAATATCAGCGTAGCTCTTTTGTCGACTTTGGGCGGTTTTCAACCGTTGTTGAATTTGGATGATCTTCTCGGTAGTTTCTTGTATAATCTCCGGACCCGTAATCTGTCTATCCCCCACTTCACTCCAACAAATCGGAGACCTGCACTTTCTACCATAAAGTGCTTCAAACGGCGCCATCTCAATGCTTGAATGGTAGCTGTTGTTGTAGGAAAATTCTGCTAACGGTAGATGTCGATCCCAACTGTTTCCGAAATCAATAACACATGCTCGTAGCATGTCTTCAAGCGTTTGTATCGTCCTTTCACTCTGCCCATCAGTTTGTGGATGATAGGTAGTACTCATGTCTAGACGAGTTCCTAATGCTTGCTGTAATGTCTGCCAGAATCTTGAAATAAATCTGCCATCCCTATCAGAGATAATAGAGATTGGTATTCCATGTCTAGAGATGACTTCCTTCAAATACAGTCGTGCTAACTTCTCCATCTTGTCATCTTCTCTTATTGGCAGGAAGTGTGCTGATTTGGTGAGACGATCAACTATTACCCAAATAGTATCAAAACCACTTGCAGTCCTTGGCAATTTAGTGATGAAATCCATGGTAATGTTTTCCCATTTCCATTCCGGGATTTCGGGTTGTTGAAGTAGACCTGATGGTTTCTGATGCTCAGCTTTGACATTAGAACAAGTCAAACATTCTCCTACATATTTAGCAACATCAGCTTTCATACCCGGCCACCAAAAATGTTTCTTGAGATCCTTGTACATCTTCCCCGTTCCAGGATGTATTGAGTATCTGGTTTTATGAGCTTCTCTAAGTACCATTTCTCTCATATCTCCAAATTTTGGTACCCAAATCCTTTCAGCCCTATACCGGGTTCCGTCTTCCCGAATATTAAGATGCTTCTCCGATCCTTTGGGTATTTCATCCTTTAAATTTCCCTCTTTTAAAACTCCTTGTTGCGCCTCCTTTATTTGAGTAGTAAGGTTATTATGAATCATTATATTCATAGATTTTACTCGAATGGGTTCTCTGTCCTTCCTGCTCAAGGCATCGGCTACCACATTTCCTTCCCCGGGTGGTAACGAATCTCAAAGTCGTAATCATTCAATAATTCAATCCACCTATGCTGCCTCATATTCAGTTGTTTCTGATTAAATATGTGTTGAAGACTTTTGTGGTCGGTATATATAATACTTTTGACCCCATATAAGTAGTGCCTCCAAGTCTTTAATGCAAAAACAACCGCGCCTAATTCCAAATCATGCGTCGTATAATTTTGTTCGTGAATCTTCAATTGTCTAGACGCATAAGCAATCACCTTCGTTCGTTGCATTAATACACAACCGAGACCTTGCTTTGATGCATCACAATAAATCACAAAATCATCATTCCCTTCAGGCAATGACAATATAGGTGCCGTAGTTAGCTTTTTCTTTAATAACTGAAACGCTTTCTCTTGTTCATCATTCCATTCAAATTTCTTCCCTTTATGCGTTAATGCAGTCAAGGGTTTTGCTATTCTGGAAAAGTCTTGGATGAACCTTCTGTAGTAACCAGCTAGTCCTAAAAACTGGCGTATGTGTTTAGGAGTTTTCGGGGTTTCCCACTTTTCAACAGTTTATATCTTTGCCGGATCTACCTTAATACCTTCTTTGTTCACTATGTGACCGAGGAATTGAACTTCTTCTAACCAAAATGCACACTTTGAAAACTTAGCGTACAATTCTTCCTTCCTCAATACTTCTAACACCTTTCTCAAATGTTCACCGTGTTCTTGGTCATTCTTTGAGTAAATAAGTATGTCATCAATGAAAACAATGACAAACTTGTCAAGGTATGGTCCACACACTCGGTTCATAAGGTCCATGAACACAGCTGGTGCATTAGTTAAACCAAACGGCATGACCATAAACTCGTAATGACCGTAACGTGTTCTGAAAGCAGTCTTTGGAATATCATCTTCTTTCAACCGCATTTGATGATACCCGGAACGTAAGTCAATCTTTGAATAAAGAGACGAGCCTTGTAGTTGATCAAATAAGTCGTCGATTCTCAGTAGTAGGTAGCGGTTCTTGATGGTAAGTTTGTTCAACTCTCGGTAGTCGATACACAACCTAAATGTATCATCTTTCTTCTTGACAAACAAAACAGGAGCTCCCCACGGTGATGTGCTTGGTCGAATGAAACCACGCTCTAAAAGTTCTTGTAATTGGCTTTGCAGTTCTTTCATCTAGCTGGGTGCGAGTCTGTAAGGAGCACGAGCTATTGGTGCAGCTCCTGGTACAAGATCTATTTGAAATTCAACGGATCGATGTGGGGGTAATCCCGGTAATTCTTTCGAAAATACATCGGGAAATTCTTTTGCGACGGGAACATCATTGATGCTCTTTTCTTCAGTTTGTACTTTCTCGACATGTACTAGAACAGCATAGCAACCTTTTCTTATTAGTTTTTGTGCCTTCAAATTACTAATAAGATGTAGCTTCGTGTTGCCCTTTTCTCCGTACACCATTAAGGGTTTTCCTTTTTTTCGTATAATGCGAATTGCATTTTTGTAACAAACGATCTCTGCTTTCACTTCTATTAACCAGTCCATACCGATTATCACATCAAAACTCCCTAACTCTACTGGTATCAAGTCAATCTTAAATGTTTCGCTAACCAGTTTAATTTCTCGATTCCGACATATATTATCTGCTGAAATTAATTTACCATTTGCTAATTCGAGTAAAAATTTACTATCCAACGGCGTCAATGGACAACTTAATTTAGCACAAAAATCTCTACTCATATAGCTTCTATCCGCACCCGAATCAAATAAAACGTAAGCAGATTTATTGTCAATAAGAAACGTACGCGTAACAAGCTCCGGGTCTTCCTGTGCCTCTGCCGCATTAATATTGAAAACTCTTCCGCGGCCTTGTCCATTCGTGTTCTCCTGGTTCGGGCAATTTCTAATAATGTGGCCCAGTTTTCCACATTTATAACAAACTACATTGGCATAACTTGCTCCGACACTACTTGCTCAGCCATTACTCGTTCCGACACCATTTGTTCCTTTCGTTCTGTTAACCCCTGGTCCGTAGACCTCACACTTCTCCGCGCTATGACCATTTCTTTTACACTTGTTGCAAAATTTGGTGCAGAACCCCGAGTGATACTTTTCACACCTTTGGCATAGCTGCTTCTGATTGTTGTTGTTGTTGCGATTGTTATTGTTGTTGGGACGATTGTTGTAGTTGCTGTTGTTGTTGTTGTTATTGGGCCGTTTGTTGTAGTTGCGATTGATGTTGCGATTGTTGGGATAATTGTTGCCTTTATTATTGTAATTGCTGTTGTTGTTGTATTGGTGATTCTTATCACCGTTTTCCTCCCACTTTTTTTTGACTTGCTTCACATTGGCCTCTTCAGCCGTCTGTTCTTTAATTCTTTCCTCAATCTGGTTCACTAGTTTGTGAGCCATTCTACATGCCTGTTGTATGGAGGCGGGCTCGTGTGAACTTATATCTTCTTGGATTCTTTCCGGTAATCCTTTCACAAACGCGTCGATCTTCTCTTCCTCATCTTCGAACGCTCCCGGACACAATATGCACAATTCTGTGAATCGTCTTTTGTACGTGGTAATATCAAATCCTTGGGTTCGTAACCCTCTAAGTTCTGTCTTGAGCTTATTGACCTCGGTTCTGGGATGGTACTTCTCGTTCATCAAGTGCTTGAATGCTGACCACGGTAGTGCGTACGCATCATCTTGTCCCACTTGCTCTAGATAGGTATTCCACCATGTTAATGCAGAACCTGTGAAGGTATGCGTAGCGTACTTCACTTTGTCCTCTTCATTACACTTACTTATGGCAAACACCGATTCGACCTTCTCGGTCCACCGTTTCAATCCGATCGGTCCTTCGGTTCCATCAAATTCCAAAGGTTTGCAGGCAGTGAATTCTTTGTAGGTGCATCCTACACGATTTCCTGTACTGCTAGATCCAAGGTTATTGTTGGTATGTAGCGCAGCCTGTACTGTGGCTATGTTTGAAGCTAGAAAAGTACGGAATTCCTCTTCATTCATATTCACGGTGTGTCGAGTAGTCGGTGCCATTTCCTTCAAAATAGTCAAATGGAATAAGTTAATCATACAGAATATTAAGAGTAGTTAATAGTATTTCGTAGCATAATATGAACTCATTTATAAAAGCTTTTTCTTCATATTAGCGTTTTATAAGTTTAAATTCGGGTAGTACCTACCCGTTAAGTTCATACTTAGTAGCTAATATACAATTCAACTACTACAATTCTATATGAAAAACTGATTATAATAATATTTCGCGTTCAAACTTTTATACAATATTTTACAAACTTACAATACCGCTTATTTTACATAAAGCATGAAATATAGCACACAATAACTTTGATACAAGATAGTTGTCAAGATAATTCTAGCTAGTACACAAGTCGTTCAGCAAAGGCAATAAAGACACGTAATTCATACGTCCAGAAATAAGTCATGCATTCTGGTTTTACTAGGACTACTTCCCATCCTTGGTCTTGTGGAACATAACCGTTATGGCCATTAATAAGACAGCGTGTTGTAACGTCGTCAAAGGGACGAGGGTTACGTAATGACCAACAGTCTCGTAATAACCTAAAAACCTCATTTCTTACCCCAAATACCGACTCCGTCACTTGTGGGAACGTTTTGTTTAATAGTTGTAGCCCGATGTTCTTTTTATCACTTTGGTGAGAAGCGAACATTACTAACCCGTAAGCATAGCATGCTTCTTTATGTTGCATGTTAGCCGCTTTTTCTAAATCATGAAGTCCTATATTCGGATACATTGAGTCAAAATAATTTCTTAACCCGTTGCGTAAAATAGCATTTGGGTTCCCCGCAATATATGCGTCAAAGTAAACACATCGTAACTTATGGGTTTCCCAATGTGATATCCCCCATCTTTCAAACGAAAGTCTCTTATAAACCAAGACATTCTTGGAACGTTCTTCGAATGTCTTACAAACTGATTTCACCGTAAATAGTTGTGCCGAAGAATTCTGACCGACTCTAGACAAGATTTCATCAATTATGTCTCCGGGTAGGTCTCTTAAAATATTGGGTTGTCTATCCATTTTGTGTTTTTATACTGTAAAATAGACAAGAGTTAGATTCATAAAAAAAATACTTATTAATACAAGCAATTTTTACATATATCATAAAGCATAAGCACACTATATTACTTATATTACACCACACGAATACAACTATCTTATTCCGAATCGCTTGTTTCTTCTTCTTCGGTTTTGGTTCGTTTTACCAAGTTTCTAGGGATATATGATGTTCCCCTAATACGAGCCGTCGTTATCCACATTGGTTTAGAAAAACCTGGTGGTTTAGAGGTTCCCGGGTCATTGTTACAACTTAAGGACTTCGGGGGTTGACGATACATATAAAGTTCATCGGGGTTGGAATTAGATTTCTCTATTTTTATGCCCTTTCCCTTATTATTTTCTTTTGCCTTTTTAAATTCAGTTGGGGTAAGTTCTATAACATCATCGGAATTCTCGTCGGAATCCGATTCATCGGAGAATTGGTAATCCTCCCAATATTTTACTTCCTTGGCGGAAACACCATTGACCATAATTAACCTTGGTCGGTTGGTTGAGGATTTTCTTTTACTTAACCGTTTTATTATTTCCCCCACCGGTTCTATTTCTTCATCCGGTTCCGATTCTTCTTCCGGTTCCGATTCTTCTTCCGGTTCCGACTCTTCTTCCGGTTCCTCTTCGGGAACTTGTGAATCAGTCCACGAATCATTCCAATTTACATTTGACTCTTCATTATTATTAGGTGAGTCAATGGGACTTGTTCTAGAGGTAGACATCTATCACATAATATCAAACACGTTAAGAGATTAATATATCACATAATATTCACATGTTAAAAATATATAGTTTCCAACAAAATTTGTTAAGCAATCATTTTTCAAGTAAACACGGTCGAAGTCCAGACTCACTAATGCATCCTAACAAACTCGATAAGACACACTAATGCAAAATTCTGGTTCTCTAAGACCAACGCTCGGATTCCAACTGAAATGTCCCGTTCTTATTGATTAAAAACGTTCCATATTAATTGATTTCGTTGCGAGGTTTTGACCTCTATATGAGACGTTTTTCAAAGACTGCATTCATTTTTAAAACAAATCATAACCTTTATTTCATAAATAAAGGTTTAAAAAGCTTTACGTAGATTATCAAATAATGATAATCTAAAATATCCTGTTTACACACGACCATTACATAATGGTTTACAATACAAATATGTTACATCGAAATCAGTTTCTTGAATGCAGTTTTTACACAATATCATACAAACATGGACTCCAAATCTTGTTCTTATTTTAGTATGCAATAGCGGAAGCTCTTAGTATTCACCTGAGAATAAACATGTTTTAAACGTCAACAAAAATGTTGGTGAGTTATAGGTTTAACCTATATATATCAAATCGTAACAATAGACCACAAGATTTCATATTTTAATACACATCCCATACATAGAGATAAAAATCATTCATATGGTGAACACCTGGTAACCAACATTAACAAGATGCATATATAAGAATATCCCCATCATTCCGGGACACCCTTCGGATATGATATAAATTTCGAAGTACTAAAGCATCCGGTACTTTGGATGAGGTTTGTTAGGCCCAATAGATCTATCTTTAGGATTCGCGTCAATTAGGGTGTCTGTTCCCTAATTCTTAGATTACCAGACTTAATAAAAAGGGGCATATTCGATTTCGATAATTCAACCATAGAATGTAGTTTCACGTACTTGTGTCTATTTTGTAAATCATTTATAAAACCTGCATGTATTCTCATCCCAAAAATATTAGATTTTAAAAGTGGGACTATAACTCACTTTCACAGATTTTTACTTCGTCGGGAAGTAAGACTTGGCCACTGGTTGATTCACGAACCTATAACAATATATACATATATATCAAAGTATGTTCAAAATATATTTACAACACTTTTAATATATTTTGATGTTTTAAGTTTATTAAGTCAGCTGTCCTCGTTAGTAACCTACAACTAGTTGTCCACAGTTAGATATACAGAAATAAATCGATAAATATTATCTTGAATCAATCCACGACCCAGTGTATACGTATCTCAGTATTGATCACAACTCAAACTATACATATTTTGGAATCAACCTCAACCCTGTATAGCTAACTCCAACATTCACATATAGAGTGTCTATGGTTGTTCCGAAATATATATAGATGTGTCGACATGATAGGTCGAAACATTGTATACGTGTCTATGGTATCTCAAGATTACATAATATACAATACAAGTTGATTAAGTTATGGTTGGAATAGATTTGTTACCAATTTTCACGTAGCTAAAATGAGAAAAATTATCCAATCTTGTTTTACCCATAACTTCTTCATTTTAAATCCGTTTTGAGTGAATCAAATTGCTATGGTTTCAAATTGAACTCTATTTTATGAATCTAAATAGAAAAAGTATAGGTTTATAGTCGGAAAAATAAGTTACAAGTCGTTTTTGTAAAGGTAGTCATTTCAGTCGAAAGAACGACGTCTAGGTGACCATTTTAGAAAACATACTTCCACTTTGAGTTTAACCATAATTTTTGGATATAGTTTCATGTTCATAATAAAAATCATTTTCCCAGAATAACAACTTTTAAATCAAAGTTTATCATAGTTTTTAATTAACTAACCCAAAACAGCCCGCGGTGTTACTACGACGGCGTAAATATGGTTTTACGGTGTTTTTCGTGTTTCCAGGTTTTAAATCATTAAGTTAGCATATCATATAGATATAGAACATGTTTTTAGTTGATTTTAAAAGTCAAGTTAGAAGGATTAACTTTTTTTTGCGAACAAGTTTAGAATTAACTAAACTATGTTCTAGTGATTACAAGTTTAAACCTTCGAATAAGATAGTTTTATATGCATGAATCGAATGATGTTATGAACATCATTACTACCTTAAGTTCCTTGGATAAACCTACTGGAAAAGAGAAAAATAGATCTAGCTTCAACGGATCCTTGGATGGCTCGAAGTTCTTGAAGCAGAATCATGACACGAAAACAAGTTCAAGTAAGATCATCACTTAAAATAAGATTGTTATAGTTATAGAAATTGAACCAAAGTTTGAATATGATTATTACCTTGTATTAGAATGATAACCTACTGTAAGAAACAAAGATTTCTTGAGGTTGGATGATCACCTTACAAGATTGGAAGTGAGCTAGCAAACTTGAAAGTATTCTTGATTTTATGTAACTAGAACTTGTAGAATATATGAAGAACACTTAGAACTTGAAGATAGAACTTGAGAGAGATCAATTAGATGAATAAAATTGAAGAATAAAAGTGTTTGTAGGTGTTTTTGGTCGTTGGTGTATGGATTAGATATAAAGGATATGTAATTTTGTTTTCATGTAAATAAGTCATGAATGATTACTCATATTTTTGTAATTTTATGAGATATTTCATGCTAGTTGCCAAATGATGGTTCCCACATGTGTTAGGTGACTCACATGGGCTGCTAAGAGCTGATCATTGGAGTGTATATACCAATAGTACATACATCTAAAAGCTGTGTATTGTACGAGTACGAATACGGGTGCATACGAGTAGAATTGTTGATGAAACTGAACGAGGATGTAATTGTAAGCATTTTTGTTAAGTAGAAGTATTTTGATAAGTGTATTGAAGTCTTTCAAAAGTGTATAAATACATATTAAAACACTACATGTATATACATTTTAACTGAGTCGTTAAGTCATCGTTAGTCGTTACATGTAAGTGTTGTTTTGAAACCTTTAGGTTAACGATCTTGTTAAATGTTGTTAACCCAATATTTATAATATCAAATGAGATTTTAAATTATTATATTATCATGATATTATCATGTATGAATATCTCTTAATATGATATATATACATTAAATGTCTTTACAACGATAATCGTTACATATATGTCTCGTTTAAAAATCATTAAGTTAGTAGTCTTGTTTTTACATATGTAGTTCATTGTTAATATACTTAATGATATATTTACTTATCATAGTATCATGTTAACTATATATATATCCATATATATGTCATCATATAGTTTTTACAAGTTTTAACATTCGTGAATCACCGGTCAACTTGGGTGGTCAATTGTCTATATGAAACATATTTCAATTAATCAAGTCTTAACAAGTTTGATTGCTTAACATGTTGGAAACATTTAATCATGTAAATATCAATCTCAATTAATATATATAAACATGGAAAAGTTCGGGTCACTACATTTAAGGATAAAATTTCTTCCTTGGACCCCTGTTTGACCAAAACCATGTTTAATATGGAGTAATTCATTTTCCAGGATGGTCCACTGAAGATTTAAGTTTCTTCTACTGGCTCCAACTCAACAATAACAAAGATCACTTAAATGGTCAGTCTTCGTTTCAATATTAGAAAAATGTATTATTTAGAGTATCTATAAATAATTCAAAAGTGCAAAGTTATTCTAATGTCGACTATAAAATGTCTTATGATGTATCCTTACTCCAAATGCTGTTTTTCAAGGTACCTTTACAAACATGATGCAAAACACTAATTTATATTTGCGTACTTCTCTTAAACAGTTTCAGATTGTAATCCTTACTTTTTAGCGTAAATGATCTGCTTTTCTGAATATTTTTTGAATCAGGGAGCAGCCTGTGGAATGTACCTATGGAAACAAATTATCCAGATTATATTGATCCAGTCATATGCACAACCTCAATCAAAATGCATATATTATTCTCTTTACATAGTGATTTAGAAGGTTAAGTCATCATTTTAATACATCATGCGCCAAACTAAGGATACATCTCTATGGCCTTTTACATCATTATTTAAGTTCTCAAACTTATCTATTTGACCTTTTTGAGGTAATTGTAATCCCAGATCAACCTGTTTCACGGTAAAAGGGTTGACATTGTTACTTCAGTTTTAACTGTATTTTGTTACTAGACTAGCTCTCCTAAAATTTGGTGGTCTTGCTGTGTAGGAATGTTCATTATCCGAAGATGGTTCCGAAAAGTCTTTCTGGTTGTCACTTTTAACCTTAAAGGGTAGTTTGTAACCATTGTTGATGAAGATGCATGTTAAGGAGAATTTGAATGATCTCAACCAACAATCAGGAGGTAAATACAATAAGCATTCATAATTTTTGATATGCTTCTGAGATGTTTTTCTGTTGCTAAACGGAATATTGTTTAATATCTTATTTATAATTTGATCTACGTTTGATTTGTGCTCATTAGTTATTATTGGTTTTGGTAGTACTAAAAAGGCGGGCTTACATCAGCAGCTGAATGATATATGCATCGTACGCCCGATGCAATATTAGTCATGAAAAAATTAATTGACCACCCATCATACTTTTGATTGTTAATGTGATCCTTGCTCCATGAGTCATAATTATAAGTGGGTCTGAGACAAATATAGTACATAATATTAACTTTACTGAAATTAAATGTGCACAGTTAATGGTAAATTCCATAAATGTTGTCTGAGATAATGATTTACTCTGAATGCTCTCATAAGTGATTTATTGCAGGTAACAATATGAGTTCATTTACATGTCGTGCAAATTGATTCAACTGATGGAGCAAGGACTAGATGGGTTCAAGTTCATCTTCACACCAATCTGACATCAAGTCTATTAGAAGAATGAGCTACTGGAGGTATAAAATTTGTATTAACTTTTGTTTTCAACTATTTATTCTATTATATATCTTAATATATTCTTCTAATATATCATCTAACTGCACATGTAATTGAAAGAGTTCATCATTATAGTGACATTAAGCAGTATGGTGAAAGTAATGACATCCCATCTAAATATATCAATATACAATTGAAGGACTTCAGGTATGTGCTAAAGTCATTCAGCTTTGTATAATGAGAAAACTGACAATTGACAACATTTCTTCTTTGTTCTTATAGTTATTATTATTTATTATGTAATAATACTTTGCTTGATGTAATAGGAGACTTTTAAACTTCATTGTTTGTTTGTTACTCATAGTGGTGTCGTTTTGTTTTACACCTTATGGGCTAAATTCTGAATCGACTATTTTGGATATATGAAGACCGCTACCGATAATCAGTGTTTGATTTTGGTCACACAATTCGGTAGGACCAAAATGTATTGGGGTAAGATCTTAAAACTTACGCTTTAAAGGCAACAGGTTTTCATATCGTTTTTAAATAACAACACTCCTGATACAAAATGCATGCTTACATGATAATTACAGAACAACTCAATGTAAGTTCGGGTTCGAACTTCACTAAAGTACTAATTGACGCGAAAGTGCAAGATGTCTCTGAATTCACAACACGGTATTTGTTAAAATGTTTTATGTTTTTTAATAGTTGTAAAATATTATACACATCATTATAAATACATCTATAGTGACTTTGTGAACAATTAAGATTACAAAATACATATACTCCATCAACTGCTTATAATGAGCATGCCTTTTTATATAATGTACCAGTTTGTTTGATGTATTTATGATGATGTTTTAAAACCATTTGTGTCAAATTTTGACATGACACTCAACATCGATTGACTTGTATCTTTGAAACGTTAATGCGAGAAATGTGGCAGGGATCCAAAGGTCTACCTAAGGTAACACAAAAAAAATAATATAATGATTACTTCTGCTCGATCTTTGTTATGAATATAAGGTGTATTTAACCATTCGCATGTAGGTTCAAAAGTAGCGTTGACACTTTTTAAGAGTGATAATGGCAACTGCTTCTCAAAGTCAACTTATGAACTTCAAAAATCACTACAAATGGAGGTTGAAACAGGAAGAGTCGAAGAAAAAGCCAAACCTTCCAGTGACGTACGGATTCAACCGTTTCCGGAAAGAAAATCGTCTCAAACCTGGCACAAAGTGGTTTTTCACCTACGACTTTAAGAAACGTGCGTTCTATCTTTATTAATGTTTACAACAATCCTTAGAACAATTTGAATGCATTGGTTCAATGAAAAACATTGTCTGTTTTTATATCAAGTGTGATGTTTTATATCGATGTTGTTTCGTTGTTTTTGATAAGTTCATTAACATTTTATACTTAGTCTTATTAGGGCCCGCCGTGCAACGCACGGGCTCTTAAAGGCTAGTATATATTAAAAGAAATAGCTGACACCATCATAAATACTGTTGTGATCGAGCATTTTAATCATGATTGACTAATAGAGCCTAGTAAAAATATATTAAAATTATTTACATCATAATTAAGTAAAATTATCAAATATCAAATACAATATTAAATAACATCATGTAGGTAACCTTTTATTTTAATTTATCATGGAAATAGTATTTTATATTATAAAAGTTAACATTAAAAGGTCATATATATAGTGGTATCAAAATAGCCTTACAATTATATAGTTATATTATTTTTAATACTTATAACTATAAAATTATACATTATATTTTCTTCATTCCATACCTGTAGACTGTAGTGAAATATTTTTTTAAGTTGTAACAAATCAATTATTCAATTTCACAACTATATAAGAATTGTGAGATAAAGTTTATTACTCCGTAATACTCTTGATGTCTAGATGTAAAAGAAAAAGTTAGAAAATACAGTAATTAAGAAGAAAAAATATAAAATAAATAAAAGGTAGAGTGTGAACATTAATCCAATGTTTTCTATTTGAGGGTAACGGAATTAGTAGGATGGAGTAATTAATTTTTTTTTTTTTTTTTTTTTTTTTTTTTGCGAAAAACAAGAAACTTATATAACAATAAGAGAGATTCATCAAATAGATGAATAACTCTAAAACGTACAAACGTACAATAAAAACTTACGAGCTCGACTAAGCAAAACCTACTTAGAGCTCACAACTAAAACCGACCAAAATACAAGAGACAAAACAAACCAAGAGGGTGACCACGAAAACATTAAAAGCCATAATGAAAAAAACAAAAACCGAAAGGTCCGCAAGAAGAACATGGGCTCAAACATCCTTGATGAAAACGAAAAACTTTTTCTTTTCGGCTCCCCGAACTGGCCTCGTCTTCCTAAGTTTCTTGATCTTAACTGGCTTGATAGGAGAAGGATCGTTGGAATTAACTGAATTTCCTTCAACATCCTCCCCGACCATCTTGTTAACAAAACCTACTTGATGGAGTAATTATTAATAGGATAGGATCTTAAATAGGTGTTATTAAATTATTAATCCCAAATTTGAGGGTTTGGTTCATGATGAATGGGTGACGTAGGATTGTATCACCCACAAATACACCTACAACTTTTCTTCTACACCCATCCCTTCCTCCGTTCCTTCCTAGTTGGTACTTCATCGTCTTCTATCTATTATAAAAATAAAAACAGCCAACCAATTTGGGCTCAATCTCTTATTTTATTTATTACATCAAAATCCCATCTTTTTCATTAATTCAACACACGCCCATTATCAATTATCAATCAAGATTCATAATTTCATCACAATTAATGGCTTCCATTAACATGTCTTCCTCATCCACACCTTTACTTCGCTCAAAGTGAGTCCTTTTTCGTCATTTTAATTCAGTTTCATGCCGACTATTGCGTTTACTTTTAGATTTCAATTGGGTCTCTGTTTTTTTAATTTAGTTTATTTTTAAGCTTTTGAGGTTGTTTAAATTAATATTTATTTTAGCTAAAAGAACCTAGTTACTGATGTATTACATATCTATAGCCAATGAGTACAGAAATTTAAAGGTGGTGCTATGTGTTACTATTAGTGAATCTAATTGAATAGACACATGAAGAAGTCAAGATTTGTAATAGAATTACTGAAATTAAAGCTTATTTGGTGAAAATTGATACTTGATGTTTCTTTGATACTGAATCTGATTCTGTTTAAAGGGCTGGAATTGGAATTTAGTGGCAGTCTTTATTCAAAGTTGCTACCTTGTTAACTGTTACAAAATATTTGATGGTGTTGACCTTGTATATACTATACTATTGCTCAAGTTATGTTATTATCATGGGTACTTTGGGTAGATGTCGAAACGCTTTATTTATCACTTAAAAAGTTGCATCATTTGACTTACACATAAGAGAAATGTGCTACAAATCGATCAAGAAGTTTGTTATGGAACATTTTTGTTGCTTTATAGGGACACAATGTTGAATTTCAATTCAATTTTAATCAGATGAGAGATATGTTTATTAGAAGAATAGGGATATGTTAAAAACTTTAAATGTTATATCACTCCTTAAAATATATGTTACGAAACCATAGCATTGATTTCGATCCATATAAATATATAATCCATGCTGTATTTAGGAGTATGATAATGTGGGTACTATTAACTTTGTCTCCAAAAGGGGTTAACTTTCTTCATATATGATCACTATGATACAGGATGATAACAAATTTCAGCTCAAATAACGGTCTTCACTTTGTAAATCTTTTATCATTGAATGGGACGCATACATCGGATGCATTTCTCCAGCTCGGTATTAGAGCATGCTCTAAAAGTAAAGGTATCAGAGCCTCATTATTTTCTACAGATGGCAATTTTTCTGTTAACCAGAAAAAGAATACTGGTTTCGAGAAAAACGGTGTTAGTGTTTCGTCTGGAATTGTGATACAACCCGATTCAGTATCTTTGGGTACACTATCAGCCGAAACAACTCCTAGTATGAACGGGTTTTCGAGCGGTGCTGGTGAGTACGATTTAGATCAACCCACCACAGGTTTCTCATCTATTCCAGAAGCAATCGAAGATATACGCCAGGGAAAGGTTTTTATTTATACATTTCCTAAATACCTCATTTTTTTTTCCTTTGTCAGATCATATACACAACAAAAGATAATACTCCGATCTTGTTATTTGTGATAAAAAAAAAAAATGTAGCTAACCATAAGTTATAACTTCTCTACTAAAAGGTACAACCTTTTCAGAAAAAAAAAAAAAAAAAGAAGAAGAAGAAGAAGAAGAAGTACAGCGTTTGAGTGGTCATGTAGTTCGTTATAATTGACATTTCGTGGTTTGATTTTTTCCTTATAATGTTTTCTTATGTTTTTTTTTTTTAAAAAAAAAAAAAAAAAGGTAATGTTGCATTAAAACTTTGCCAAATAGGGCACTGTTCCATTTTTTTAAAACTTGAATACTTAATCAGAACTACAGGTTGAATTAAGGAAAGTTCAAGATTATGAAAAGTTGCAAGTAAAATCACTAACAATTTGTAACCGAATACTGCTACGTGTATATTTCGATGAAGCATGTATGTATCACTGAATGTACAATAATTCGATAGATGTAACTCTATATTTTCATTTCATTTTAAGTCTTCTTTATGAGAGTCTCTTATACACTAAGGTGTCATTTTTGTAATTAACATAACTTTGGTTTATAATGGCAGATGGTAGTGGTCGTTGATGATGAAGAGAGAGAAAATGAAGGTGATTTAATAATGGCAGCATCATGCGTTACACCAGAGGCTATGGCTTTTATTGTTAAACATGGAACTGGTATTGTTTGTGTAAGCATGAAAGGTGAAGACTTGGATAGACTCGAACTTCCGTTAATGGTTAATCATAAAGATAACGAGGAGAAGCTCTCTACAGCTTTCACAATCTCTGTGGTATGTATAAAACTTTAACATTTTTATCAGAAACAAATGTACAAGAAACTAGATGTGGTAGTGTCCACCAATCTCTCATGAATGCCTGAATGGGTCAATTCGGGTGGCTTTTAAGCCTAACGGGCAAGCAAAAAAACTCCGAAAATAAAATGGGTCGAAAGTCCCATATTCCATATTTTGAAACATTTAAATTACTAAGAAATGCAGGCTATTACCGTAAGTATATGTTTTGTAAACATATTTAGCACACATATTGCTTATATAGTAATAAGTAATTATTGGACGAATAGTGCATTGGGTTAACCTGACCCATTTTGACACCAAAATCTACCCATTTTTTGACTCATTGCCCAAACTGTCTGACCTCATTGCTTTGGCACTTTTATGTGAATTTACATTATATGATCATGTATTGATGTATTGATTTGTAGGATGCAAAAAATGGTACAACTACTGGTGTGTCAGCACGGGATAGGGCGGCCACCATAAAAGCTCTAGCGTCAAAAGATTCACAACCCGGGGATTTTAATCGCCCGGGGCATATATTTCCGTTGAAATACAGAGAGGGTGGTGTCTTAAAAAGAGCGGGTCATACGGAAGCTTCTGTTGATTTAGCCATGTTAGCTGGATTTGACCCGGTTGCCGTTTTATGTGAGATCGTAGATGATGATGGTTCTATGGCTAGATTACCAAAGCTTCGGGAATTTGTCAAAAGGGAGAATTTGAAAATTATATCTATTGCTGATTTAATTAGGTACGTGCTGATATATTTTTCTTTTTTTGTGTTTGGAATTTGTGAAGTAGAGGATTTTATTCATCATATGGGTTCAACTTGGCAGGTATCGAAGGAAGACGGATAAACTAGTTGAACGTAGTTCTGCTGCACGTATCCCTACTACGTGGGGTCCATCTGTTGCCTATTGTTATCGATCAATCTTAGATGGAATCGAACATATCGCAATGGTTAAGGTAAGAGAATATATAGGAAAGTGAATCTACTAATGGATTTATGGGTGAAAGTTTGAGGTCGAATTGCATGTAAAAGGAATTTCTTTTTTTTTTTTTTACTTTTTTTTTTCTATTGCAATCATTACTCATTTATTGTTATGAGATCTCAAAAATTTTCATGTTTTGCCTTTTTAATGGTATTTAGTTGTATCATTTGTTTCTGGAAAAAAGAGCACCTAATGCTACAATATGTGAAGTTATTGTAAATACTTGATAGTAAAATGAATGATTTTCTGTTTTTTTTTTTTTGTTAAACAGGGTGATATTGGTGACGGGAAAGATATTCTGGTTAGGGTGCATTCAGAATGCTTAACGGGAGACATATTCGGGTCTGCTAGATGCGATTGTGGGACCCAACTGGCACTTGCGATGCAACAAATTGAAGAGGCTGGCAGGGGAGTTTTAGTTTATCTGAGAGGTCATGAGGGAAGGGGTATTGGGCTCGGTCACAAGCTTCGTGCTTATAACCTTCAAGATGATGGTCGCGATACAGTTGAAGCCAATGAGGAACTTGGTTTGCCTGTAGATTCCAGGGAGTATGGTATCGGTGCACAGGTAATTTTTTTTTATTATTTTATATTTTGTATTTATTTAAAATGAAACAAAAATAAACACATGCAATAGATGATTGTCATCTTGGAAAAATGATGATTTTTTTTTTTTTTTTTAGTTTTATAACATTCAACATAACAAGTAGAGGTGTATTTGGTGTGCTGGTCAAAACGGCTTGGGCCACCTTTTTTGTCCCTTCCTCACTAATTTTATGAATAATTGAGTTGGTTGAGTATATTTCCCGAGATAACCTAATCCTTTTTTGCAACCCACGTAGATGATGGGATCTTGATCCGTGTATGCAAGATTCTCGGTTTTTTGTTCATTAGTGAGTACTAGTAATTTAGACATTTGAGGAAGGATTTTGCTAACGATAATCCTTAGGGCTGTCGTTAACGCGCTTTAAACATTTGTACATTCATGTGACAGACACCACTAAATTAATATAGTAATTAACTGCTACGTACAATTGTTTAAAGCGCGTTAACGACAGCCCTGAAGGCTTTGTTAGCAAAATCCAAGCTGGCATTCCTTATTCATCCATTGTTCTGGTTTTAAAAAAAATATGTACAACCTGCCATATTATTCACTAGTGCCAAATTTTTTATTTTCTTTTTTTGTAAATTTATTTATATATATTTATTATGTTAATGTTAATGTTAATAAAACATGTGCAGATTTTGAGAGATTTGGGAGTTAGAACAATGAAGCTGATGACAAACAACCCTGCTAAGTACAGCGGGCTTAAAGGATATGGTTTGGAAGTTGCAGGCAGGGTTCCCCTTGTTACCCCCATTACAAAGCACAACAAACGATATCTCGAGACCAAACGATCAAAAATGGGTCATGTTTATGGGTCTGAGAACGGTGTCCCAAACCTCATCACTCGAAAAGACACTGAAAGCCCAAGTGAATAAGTTCAAAGCTTTTGATTGTCGCACATTCTTTACTTACCCGGATCTAAGAGAGTCGTATAGGACCAAAAGGGAACTCATAAAATGTAAGATTAATGGAATATAAATGAGTGAATTCATTTTTTTGAAACTGATTCAAACTGTGATACTTATTGTCGGATGTAAAAATGTTACAATTTCTGTTTATGCTTGATGTTAACTTTTTCCCATATATATTAGGATAACTGAAACGAATTAGGTATGTTATTGAGATGCAATTTGTAGTCGTATTTTTCTTTTCAAAATCTAAACTATGTTATCTTAGGTTTTGATACGTTCAGCACTCTGACCACCATGGTCTTTAAAGGTTTTTATGATAATTTATGGTACATATTTACGGGGAATATACTAACCTGTTTACTTTACTTTTTATTAATTTCTGTATGTATATTGATGGCAGTATGAATAATAAAGAGTTATATGTGGTAAGAAATAAATGAAAATTAGTGTTTACTTTCATGCTTAATAGATTGACTGAACGATAGTTAATGACTATTTTAACCTTGATACCTATAAAATTGTACAGATTTTTACTTTTATTAAATCAATTTACCCAAAAACAACAATAATAACATACTGTAACAAATTTTAACAATGAAAATGAAAATACAAACCAAAAGAAAAGAAACACCCAAAATCATATCGAACCTAAAAGGCTAAAACCAATCCAACAGAATATTTATAATTGTGTAATTCTAAATAAATATCTCTTGCTATTTTTAATTGTTTTTATTTTTCCATGCTTTAAGCAAATATCTATAGTATTTGCTAGTACCCAGCAACAAAAATTGTCCTGCATTCATCACAAGATCCTAAGGATATTACTCCGTATAAGTTATAACAGGTCCCGCTAATATTGAAAGGAATTCAAAACTGAATATGCGTATTTGAAGATACGGAGTATTCCTACAAAAGAGGATATTTTCAAGAAAAAAACAATAGGAAATTTTATATTTTGTGTTTGAAAATTTAGAAACCTAAATGTAACAATCTGTAACGTCCAATGTAAGGTAATGCGCCAACTGTTTTAATTGTTCTAAAATTTCACAGGAATAGCAATTGAAATAGAAAGGAGAAGATGAAGTTTTGGTCGGTGAGATTTAAGGGTACTTTGGGAAAAATAGTGTTAAAAAGCATCCATATGCAAAGGACACTAGTTTTTTGACTGACCAATAATCTTCATATGCATATATCGGTGAGTCAAAAAGTCCCAAAGAAACAGATAGGAAGGGTGACCGAATAATACTTCTAGGCCATACAGCCCATTAAGGATTTAGTAAACAGGCCCATGAAATGTACGCATCTTGAATCTTTGATTAAGATGTGAAATGGTAACTAAATGAAAAATGTATGCATCTTGACTCATTGATTAAGATGAACACGAAATACAAGCGTAGTTGGATTAGAAGGCAAAGATTATCTTAAGCGTATAGCGTAAACAGATAACTTGGTTATTTAAATTACCCAGTAACAAGGATAATATTTTTCATCAGTTGTACGCGAACTAACTTGGTTATTACTTGACCGTTTTCAAACCCTTTTCCCTTGCATTCCAATATACGCTGGCTAATTAGGTATATCTTTTTCTTACCAACTCCCAGTTATTGATTCAAAAATCAAATGTCCAGAACTCAAAAGCTACAAATCTATTTTACTGCTTCTTCAAATTTTAGGGTAAGTGGGTGCCCCTCCTAGACTTGGTATGGGTGAAACAAAACTTTCAAGTTTTCGGAAAGCAACTACAAGTTTTAAGCTAATATGCGTCTCACAAGTTTAAACTACACATTCTAACCAGGTAGATCTATAAGATGTTCTTGATTAATTGCTTAATGTTGCCTAACAATTGGAACCATGAAAGTTAGCAGATAGCAAAAACACTGCATATCAGAAGTGCAATGAAAATCGAAATCTAAACCCCCATGTTGCCCAATAATTGGCACAGACAAAGTATGAACGAAGTATAAATCAGCAAATCTCTCTTTCTGACATAGGAAAGAGCTACTTTGGCACTCATGCACAAGATCCATATTTAGATTGTGCACAAACGTAGACAAAAAAAAAAAAAAAAAAAAAAAAAGTTAAAAAAGACAATTGACAAACAGAAACAAGATTTATTGTAAATTCCAGGTTTCAAAAGAAATTTAAAAACCAGAACAGTAGCATAAAATTAACTTAAAACACCATAAAAGCTTAAACAGCATAACATTATCTCTTACTCTTCTTCGCTTTCTGACTCAGCACTCTGAAGCCATTCCACAAAAGGCTTAGCATTCTTCCAAATCACCGAACTCTTATTCCCGCCACTCAATCCCTCCTCATACCACTTCACTACATATTCTTCTTCGATGATGTCAGCATCATACAACGCTTTCAAAACAAGCGATACTTCTTTAACCGCATTAGAATTCGACTTCCCACAAAACTCCTCAATCGCACGTAAAAGAACCATCTGCGAATCCTCACCTTCAACGACAACAGCAGCTAAAAAGCTTTTCTTCTTAAGCACGTGCTTTGCAAACCCTTTCTCCACTCCATACAATAATGCCTCGTAAAGAGCATTCACATTTTCCTGATATGAACCCGACATCGATCCCAGTATATCCTTCGGGCCCACACCTTTCTTCAGATTCTCTTTAGCAATATCAACCAACGTTTTACGAGTCACGTTGCCAGTGGAATTTTCCTTAGCAGACTCTTCTGTAGAGAGCATGACCATGTCAGCAGTCACAGCACTAAGCTGTTCCTGAATGCGTTGACGAGCCGCTTCTGCTGACGTGTCAGTCTGCCATTGGACATCATCATCTTCCTCAGAATCCTCCTTATCGCCAGCCTGGCTTACAGTTGGTGAAACATGATCCTCGTCAGAAGCATTCCCTTTCTTCTTTGTCTTCACATTCACATCTTTAGTCTTCTTAACGTCTTTCGTCAGCTTCTTTTGTATCTTATCAGCTGCTTCACCTTCCTTTAATCTTTCCTTTTCGGCCCTCCTCATCGCCTTTTTATCTTTCGAATTCTTCTTCTGTTCAGGCGGATTCTTCAAAATAAAAGATGTTAATTTATCTCTCATATCCACATCAGAAACAAAACCACACGCAGCACATTTTAACTGAACCATCTGAGTCTTTGTAATTAATATCTCCGTTTCAGGGTTACCACAACCGTAACACTGGACATACTTTTTAATAAATATCTCCAAAAGAGCAGCTAGTTTTGCTGTGTCATGCGAACCATTAACAAGAGAAACTCCCGTTTTTTCATCAAATTTAGACTGTGCTCCAAGCTCACAACCAAAATACTTTGTAGCATAAGAAGCTGGCCTAGCCAAAGCTTTCGCAACATCAACCATGTTCACTATATTCGTTTTAATGCCATTTCCACGACCCTCGATTTTAGTAATCATCTTTGGCATCTTATACCTATAAAAGGCATCGTCGCTGTTGCTAGCACCAATGTTCTGCAAAGCCATTACTGATTTGTGTAGATAAAAATATCAGAACAACGAGTTGTAGTGAAAGAAGGTTGCGCCACAAAGCAACCAAAATTTTCGAATGGGGCTCGATGCATACGAGTTTCTTCTTCCAATATAGGACAATACTTCCCCAATAATCCGATATACCCTAAATAACGAATAGCCTGCTCGGACATAAAAAGCCTTTTTAACTTTCCGGGAACTCCAACTTTAGATTTGTAGAGCAGAAATTGAACACCCACGCAACCTTCATGTAGATAATTGTAAGATATTAGTATATGTACGTGTATATATAGGCGCGCATATAGGCCTAGAAACCCTAGAAGTTCAAAATTAGATGTCAATTCAAATCTAAGCGTATATAGCTACCTATGTATATTGGCGGAACTTAAAGTAGAAACAAAAATCAACTAATAATTAAAGTGCCTTCGATCCACAAATGTTAGATTCTCATTTACTTCATTTTTTTTAAAGGCAACTGTCGGCATCGAATACTCACATTTGCCACGCACGCAAGAAACCATCCCAAGGGCAGGCGGGCAGAGTTTGAATCCTGAATGGATCCGGGAGAAAACCCGTCAATCTTGAGCTCCATATTTCAGGCAGATTGATTAATAGGATGGGCCGAGCGAGGCTCGAATCCATGACCTAACCCTCGCCCCAACACACAAGGTGTTGGGGATACCGTTGAAGCGAAGCTTCGTCGGTTCTCATTTACTTCATATAAACAATATCCACATGTGATTAGGTCTATTTACATATTAATTAATAAGTAACTTCACCTTTTTGTGGCTCTAGTTTGAACCTATCACTATGTACTTTTCTATATAACAAACAATACAAAGCAATTTAATTAACACACATGAGCTGTAAAATACAATATATCTAACAGATTTCATCGAATAGCTAACAGAATACATAAAATTGTAGCAGATATATATACATTAACAGAAAAAAAAACCTATAGCACAACGTAATGAAATTAGTTAACTTATGATCAAACATAGTTTCATAACAATTAATAAACCTACTGCTACAAGTATACAGCATCGACAGATAAAAACCGATTCAACAGCACATTATCGAGGATCAAAAATAAAATATATAATCGAAATCGATCGAGATTCGTATGAACTTACCGACCGAATGAAGAATGGTAGCGAGAGAAATGAGAAATTGCCTAGGGTTTTCAATTGTTGTCGATTGAGGCCTAGCGGCTGCAGTCTCATGTTTTTAGTAAGCAAATTATATAAATTATTAGCATCTGGCCCTTTAACTTTAAATGTATAACGGTTATGTTATGCAAGTTTTATATAATTTTCTAAAACATATCAATGATTAACGAAATTACATTCGTAGTTTTTATTTATCATAGCGGAATATGTTAAAAAAAATTGTAAGATAACATAAAAATACAATACTATCAAATATATGACATTCTTAGAACTTTAAATCGTTGAATATCACACTGCTTCGAAACCTCCAAATCGTCAAACATGGTTGCTAGAATAATGACATAAAGGACATTGTGATTTTGTTCATCACAGTTGTGGTTTGAGAACCACGTCCATCATCGATCTATATTGATCCAAATACGTAAGTTAATGTTAACACAATTTGAGATTCTAGTCGTAACTTGAGCAACAAGATCGTAGTAAATAAGGGAGTGATCAATGTCATCTAAGTACACGTCGAAAATAGAATAAAAGTTATGTCGGTGCCATGATCTACAAGATTTTTCTTAGTAGGAATCCGGTATAATCTAACTTTCCAAGTAAAAATATTGATTTTGTTAGGACGAACATGAACCAATTTGTTTTGAAAGACCCATTAACAATGGTTGAGTTGTTAATACAGTTATCAGATTTAACTTAACCGAAATCAAATTGGATTTGATTTTCAATTTAGAAAAATTAAAATTTGTTTTAACCTGAAAATCGGATTCTAAACTAAATTCAAATTTATACTATGATAAATTAATATATATATATATATATATATATATATATATATATATATATATATATATATATATATATATATATATATATATATATATATATATAACATTTTTAAGTTTTTCCCCCGAAAAACTAACATTTTCGATGTTTGTTAACTAATTTCATCCAGATTGCTAATATTATTTTTAAAGAATAAATATTCTCTTGTAAAAATATATTAATTTTGCCCTGAAAATTAATATTGTTTACAAACAATATCATTCTTAACAAAGAATATTACTAATATTTGCATAGAAATTTAATATTTATCAACGAATTATACTTTTATCGAAGATTACTTCTAAATTATGCCTAAAATGAAATATACTTTTCAAACAATAATATTTTATCAAAGAATATTACTAGTTTTTGCTTAAACAGTTATATTCTTTCTCAAAAATAATATAGTTCTGCAAGAATACTTAATTTTATTTTAAGTTCATCATCGATTTGTAACCCTAAAAATAAAAAAGTCACACACAAAGCTATTTAAATCTCAACCAAATCTAAGATAGCATTGATCACATGAATCAAAAAGCAATTTATCATCAATCGAATCAACTAATAAATCAATCAATCAACTAATAAACTAATAAATCAAAAGAAAAATAATTAAATTAAAAAAATATATGTATATAAATTTCCAATTAGTAACTTGCTTTCTAGATCTAAAATTAAATATAATTATAATCCGTGTGTATTAGATTACATCACAAATTAATATATTCGAAATCATACTTCATCGTTGCAGTATCATCGACGAGATCACCTTCAGTTACTTTTTTAAAGGAGAACGTCGTTCATCGGATAAAACCGCCACGTCAATTGACTGAATCAATCATCTATACGATTAACATATATTCGTTTTATTGGCTCAGATTAGCCGGAACAGAGATGTTATGGTGTTCTCTAGGCCTTCGGAATAGAGGAGGTCGATGTCTGAATGTCTTCGGAACGGAGTAGTAGAAATGGATTAATCGGAACAAACAATCAATAGCCGGAGATGAGGTCGACGGTTGTGAGATTGAAGAGAGAGAAATATTAAGTTTAGGTTTCTTTTTGTAAAACAAGTACTCCGTAATTA
Source organism: Rutidosis leptorrhynchoides (assembly GCF_046630445.1). Taxonomy (NCBI): domain Eukaryota; kingdom Viridiplantae; phylum Streptophyta; class Magnoliopsida; order Asterales; family Asteraceae; genus Rutidosis; species Rutidosis leptorrhynchoides. The sequence goes on along the minus strand of NC_092342.1, from coordinate 287,464,675 downwards.
AAAGGAAACGTAACTGGAGATTTTTTATTAGAAGCCAAAAAGGTGCACATTGACTGAATTGCCCCTCCACTCAAATTTAAGCTATATCTGAATTTGTGGCTCATATTGAATTCCTCCACTTTCTCTCAATTGATTACTTTCCTCTTTAATCCTGTCACTATATATATATATATATATATATTGGTAGGATCAAGAGAGAAGTAACCAATCGGGAAGAAGCGGGGGGAAGCAAAAACTTTTTTTCTTCGTTTTTTGAAAAACTTTGTTCACGAACGTTATAGATGGGATGAAAATAAAAACATTTAGTAGAGACACTTTTTGATAAATATTTTTATTTTGACGGGAAAACGCTCGAAGAAGTAATATATAACAATTATCGTGTTTTTCGAGCGTATTTTGAGGTTTTAGCTATTGGGGTTTAGATATTAGAGTTTAGATATTAGGGTTTAGATATTAGGGTTCAGAAATTTAGGGTTTAGCGTTTAGATTTAGGGCTTAGATTTAGGATTTAGATTGAGTTTTTAACACGAATGGTTTAGAGTTTAGGGTTTAGGGTTTGGTGTTTTGGGTTTATTCCATAAACCCAAAACACCAAACCCTAAACCCTAAACCCTAAACTCTAAATCGGGCTAAATTTTACTTCACAAAACATGGAAAAAAAAACGTTCATATTCTTCACGAATAATATTATCTTGAATGTTATTTTTGTCGATCGTTTTCCCGCATAAATAATAACATTCATCACGAAGTGTCTCTTCTAAATGTTCATATTTTCGTATGATCTTGATGCCGGAAAAAAAAAAATTCCAAAAAAAACGAAAAAAAAAAATTTTGCTTCCCCCGATTGATTACTTCTCCATTGATCTTGCCCCTACATATATATATATATATATATATATATATATATATATATATATATATATATATATATATATATATATATATATATATATATATATATATTAGCTTTTGAAGCTGAATTGTATTTGAAATACTATTTAAAACTTACATTTTGACCTTTTCACTTAAGAGATTTCACCCAACGGATTTAAAACGATAACTATTTCAAGTCGTTTTTTTCGTTTAAGTCGATCATTGTACACTCTCTATTTTCTCCTTGAATTATTTAATTATTATTGGATCCTTGTTTAAGCTTAGTTATTAACCTAACAATATACGTGTATTTAATTTTAATCAATAAATAATTTCAAAAAGAATCTTATTTACAACCTAACTTAATTATATTATATGTCACGGTGTTTTTTTTTTTTTTTTGAAAGGCAAGCAAATTTCCATTAAAAACCACGAACAATTTACAAAGAGGTACCAACAAGCCTTACATACACCGAGCGGGTTACAAAGAGAGCAACTAAACTAAACTAGAAGAAACAAACAGACAAATACACGAGCGAAAAAAAAAAGACTAATACAAGCTAGCTTAATAGATAACAACTAGGATTGACGATCCACGTTAACCAATCAAGATTTTTCTTCTTCCTTACTCTTGATGAAATCCACTCGAACGAAAGGGAAAATACCTCGTTTAGGATCAACGGAGGGTTCCAATCAATGCCTTGGAAGACCTTTTTGTTTCGATATTTCCATGCAAGATACAACACAATCCATTTGACCGCCTGCCAAATTTCACCACCGACGCTTGTAGAGGAGGGAGGGCCATTATCACTTACTACTTCCGCCATATTGGAGAACATGTTGCAATTGTGGCCCCACCATTTACAGACCCAAGACCAAAGATCCGCCACGTGTTTACAAGATAATAACGCATGATCAACCGATTCCAATTCATCATCACATAAGGGGCATCGTACACTATTAAGGTCGATTCCCCTTTTGTCGAGCTCGAGCTTAACGGGAAGCCTTTTCTTTTAAGCTCTCCAAATGAAGATCTTGACCTTTTTCGGGACAAGATTGTTATGACATGTACCTTGAGATGAACCGAAGGGACTGAGAACCTGTGAGTCGATTAAAGCCGAGAGTTTTTTGACTGTGAAGCAGCCATTTTTTGCCAAGCTCCACTTCCACTTGTCACAGCCCTTGTTAATCGATGTAGATGATAACAGTTCACACAGTGCCACGAGTTCACACCTAGTTCTTCCCAAGGGGGCCCGCACCCAGCACCACGAAAAAGAGATACCTTCAGCAGAAGCTTGTAGTCGATCCTTTATGCTGCATTTTTTATCATATTCCAGCCTGAATAAACGAGGGAATAAATTGCGAAGCTTGTCTCTTCCAATCCAATGCTCATCCCAAAACAACGTTGTGCCACCATCGCCAATAGTCTTTATGAACGAGTGCTTGAACCCAACCTGTAGTTCTTCGATGGATGTACCTGCTAGAATAATGTTACGCCAAAGAGTCGAAGGCATCGAGTGACCAAGATCACTTTCCGCCAACAACCCGCCACACAAACCATAAATGCTACTAATGACTTTTACCCAGAAAAACTCGGTTTCGATTTTGAACCTCCACCACTATTTCCCTAATAAGGCTAGGTTTTTGCCTTTTAGGACCATAAATGCTAATATGTCATGGTGTTTTGAAATGTTAGTGTGATAGTGTCTATTTAAAGCTTACAGTTTTATCCATTTATTAGTTAAGTACACTCAATCGACAATTTTATACGTACTTGTTAACTTAAATTTGGTTAAAAAGTTACAACTAGTAATAAACTCCAATTTAGTTAGAAATTGACACACACTAATTATTGGTTTTAATTATATAGTGTGTATCATATGATCGTAAATATTTTGTAGCTTTATATACTAATGTGTGTTTTCACTGAAATCCAACGTATTAGTTTTTCGAAATTAACAGAAACTGAAACGAATTCGATTTTGATTTTCGGTTCGGTTTCAGTTCAATTTTTACATATGAATTCGTTTGTCGATTCAGTTTTGATTTTACTCTCATACAGATCGAACAAACCAAAGCAATTAAATTAAAAAAATCGAAGCGATGAACACCCCACATTTTAAAAACACAAAGAAACTTCTTTCAAATATTTGAAAATATTTTAAGCAAATAAGTTGTTGTTCTTTTCAGACCGTTCCCATCGGTGTACGCCCTCACCATGCCCTCGAGGGCACATATGTCAGTGTGGGTGCCCTCACCTTGCCCTCCAACTTCGCTGTCCAATTACTAAAAAGCTGGTGTGTGATGGGGAGAGTGTATGTTATGGTTGAAAGTGGTGTGTGATGGGGAGAAAGTGAGGAGTAAATGGAGAGAGAAGACTGATGCAGCGCTGATGTAGCGGATTGTCCTAAAAAGGAGTATGTCATGGATGGACATGGTCTCAGAAGTTGCAACTTTATTTATATTATGATGAGATATAATATAATACATTCATAACAAATTTAAGTATTAACTAGTTTTTCAGGAAATGAATTTTAAAATATCTTCATCGTTTTCAAACACATACATGTCTTTCTCATTCAAACTCACCCAAGCTTCAATTCCATCACCAATTTTGTCATCAATTAAAGTTACCATATGATGCATATGCCCCGCTTCACTCACCCAAAATGGCTTACCCCAACCAAAATCAGCCTCATATATAGGAAACCGACACCAACTTGTAAACATCGCAAACTTATCTTGCTTTAATTCTTCACCAACCTCAGCGTAAGATGCAACTGCGCGTGTGGATATCTCTTCATTACTAGCTTTCGAAATCCATTTGACAAAATCCCTTGTTGTGTCTTCTATCAACGCAACAAGTTTAACATATTTGAATTCCATTTTATTTTGCTGAAAATGAATTAAATAAGGAAACCAAACGTTCCCAAACGAGCTTTCTGATACCGGTGTCGACCCTACCTTTCCCTTTAAACTAATAGCAGGGGCCAATAAGACATTCCTAATGGTCCCACTTTTGACTTGGTCAACAGTCATAAGAGCCTTCCATATTAACGCAGTCACTAACGTTACTCGACTATGTCTATGATTTGTTGAACCAACTTTTTCTCTTAGCGTTGATATCGTATTCTTAGTAAGCACAAACCTTTTTGTCACTATTTTCGCATGACGCTCAATTGTAATCGCTGAGTTCCCAATTTTTTCGGGCGGGAAAAGATAATCCAAGTTATCAAAAGGAGGAGGAAACGCACCACTGCTGACCCCTGTGCGGGTCATGCTAGCCCATTCGTTAATGAACCTGGCTAGATTGTACCCATCAGTGACTTTGTGTGAACCACTCACACCAATAACAAATGAACCACACTCAAAGACGTTGACCTGGACCACTAGCAACACGTTTGTGACATCCTCGGGTACACCTATCAGCAATCTGATATGGTCAATTTTAGGAACTTGTTCAAGAAAATCATCCAGTTTTATATTCACGCGAGTCTCCAAATACTTGACACCTTGATCTCCACAATCAACTTCGAGCCAATTTTCGGCGATTCTTCCGGCTAATGGGTAAAACAAAGTTAGCACCTTTGATAAAGAGTTGACTAGTTTACCACGTGTATCTGAGATGTTAATCTCATCACTAGACTTGTAGTACAAGACTAGATCTATGTATGAAGATGGAGCAAGTTGATCGAAGATCGATAACTTATACTTGTTTAAATTTTCAGGGGTTGACTTTGATGGTTTTATGAACTGGGTTGATTGAATCTTCACCTCCATATTGTAGGCCAGGTAGTTATGAATGATGACCTCTTTGTTTCCAAATAATTATTATTACTAATACTAATTACTAATGATTAGTATGTTGTCATTGTCATTCTCTTTAATAATAACTCAAGTATGACGTGGAAGACTGGTAACACTTGGGAATCTTAATTTTCTAAAAGTCCCATACATTACTAAAAGCAAAAAACTGTAGATTCCTACAATTATGTTTAACTAGTTATAGATTATCAACACGAGTAATGAAAAATCGCGAAATGTACCTAGAACAAATCAAGAGAATGTGGAATGAAATGTAGAAGCAGAATTGGAATGAAAGATTCAGAATGTAAAGGTGAAGAAAAGAATTAAATAGCTAACAAAAACAAAGAAAATGGCAAAATAAACATCTACCCGTTAACTCCTAAAAGTTGGCTAATGACCAACCGAAAATATGGGATCATGTATACCAATGCACCGCAACACTTTCACCCATGATCTAACAACTTAGGCTTAACCAACTAACTGATTTCTGACCCATTCTTTTAACATGTGTACAAAATAACACTAAACACTAAATATTTAATTAAATCAAGCCTTAACTACCACACACACACACACACACACACACACACACACACACACACACACACACACACACACACACACACACACACACACACACACACATATATATATATATATATATATATATATATATATATATATATATATGAACATAAATATTAAAGTAAAATTTAGCATAAACCAATTAACTCAACATGAAATATATCTGGATTAGATGTGGATTGTTAATTATGATGTTTGTCCAACGACTTATAATTAACATTAAAATTGATTTCATCATTCAAAATACTGACCTCTATTTTGGAAACAGAGAAAATGTTAACAATTACAGTGATATTATTATTATTAACGTGGGAATGTGTTACTCCGTAATTCAGTTTCCACCGTTACAACGAGCTAAGTCATTATATCAATAATTTCATGTCACATTCCACTGTTACATTCCGCCGTCAGATTTCATCATCACATTCCACTGTTACATTCCACCGTAAGATCCCACCGTTCCATTGTACTGTCACATTCAACCGTCAGATTTCACCATTACGTTTCACCACTACATTTCGCAGTCACATTTCCACCATTACATTTCACCGTCACATCATTCAACTATTCAACTGTTACATTTCGCCATTCCATCAGATCTAGGGTTTACGGTTATTTTCAATCGATGATTAAGGTTCAAGAATAAGTAGGTCATTACATCATTTCAGCATGACATTCCACTATTACATTACGCCATTACATATCACTGTTAAATTACATTATCACTTCTCACCGTCAATTCAATTGTTAGAATAAGTGGGAAAGAAGTAAGCGGAAGTTTTAAGCGGGAAATTCCAAGCATTAAAAGTCAGGCGGAAAATATTTAATCAACCATCTAGTTAACTCGTCAACGATCACTACAAGCAAAAAAGTATTTAACTTAGTACCCTTGTTCTTAAATTTGTTACAACACCGAAATTCGTAATGGTTCTTTGCAGCCGATGTGGCTCAAGACTAGTAATCAAAACATGTTGGACAGAACAAGTCGATGATTTTATGGTTGCTCTTGTCCTTCTTGTTAAGAATTGATATGCGGAAGTATGTAATTGTTTATTGAGATTGGATTGAATATTTACCAATCTAAGATGATAAATTGGAAAAAGATAAAAGAAAGCAAAACGCTTTAAGACTACATTTTGTATTAGATTGATTACTTATACAAATGAAAAGGAAATCTATTTATACATATAGCTCTACAACATCTAATTCTATTCAAGGGTATGGTTACAAGCCACTTTTGAAACTACTTTAACTTTTATGGTATGTTGATGTTGAGTGGTATCCGTTGAATGCTTATACCTTTAGCCATCTTGTGACATTCTATAAGTGGAAGTCATGAAGATGATTTTCTTTGATCCATAGTCAAATTACCATACAAGGTGAGGTTCATTTTGTTTCTTTATGTTTTATTTTCCAACACTCCCCCTCAAGTTGAATAGTGGAATTTCCACAATTCAACTTGCCCAATACATCGTTGAGGAGTCTTCCGTTGACTAATTTTATGAGGCTAGCTGCAAGCTAGTCTTCAATCTTCTTCAATCTTGTTCAGTCGATTCCAGACTTGAACTTCTTTGATTTTTCTCCCGACATGAACCCAGTTCATCTTGAACCTTCACTATTTCGCCTTGAGTATTCAGATTTCAAACATGAACCCACTTCATTCTTGAACCTTGTTTAGTTCGCTTGGAATTTAAGATTCTGTTTCCTGACATGAACCCAGTTCAACGTGAACCTTATTTGGTTCGCCAAGGGATATTCAGTCTCCAGACATGAACCCAGTTTAACTTGAACCTTGTTTGGTTCGCCTGGAATATTTAAGTTGACTTGAACTTAGGTTCGTCAAACGTCGAAGTGTCTTGCTCTATTTCTTAGATGCCTCGGTAATCAACTCACGGTGTTGCTAGAATCAATCTCTCCCTCACCCGTGTGTTGGATATATATCGGAAATATCATAAAAATAAAGGATTAGTTACGTTGTAATCACAAAATATTCATAATCATATTTAGTTTCCACCAACTAACAATGATATAAGAATTAAACTTCCCATCACTTATGTGTTGGAGGTTTTATAATAATATTTAGTCTCAACAAATGGTCACAATTAATTGAAGTAAACATGTGACATGCTTCTGTTCCTTTTTTGGATTAAATTAATTGTGAGCTTGGATATGGGCTGTCACTCTGTGATATTATTCCGTTGAACATACAACAGTTTTGGGCCTTGTCAAATTTTTATTCCAAAAAACAAAGGACTAGAAGTTTGGGATGGCACGGTTGTGAAACACAATTTTGACAAGTAGCATATTTCTTTTTATTGTCTTGCAATTACATTTGTTCTCTTCAAATTAAAGTTTGTGTAAAAATAAATTTGGAGCCAGCTTTTTGAAAGACTAAGGGATGTTTGGATTTGCGTTTTGAAAACTGATTATGCGTTTTAGATAATCATAATCAAATAATCAGCTTTATCTAAACGTGATTTTGATTAATGGTGTTTGGATTTTATTATGAGGTTTGATAACGTAATAATCGAATAATCAGTTTTTGAGTGTTTGATAAAATTAGATTATTTGATAATTTAACAAATAAAATTACCAAATGACCCTTCTTTATAAATTATAAATAATATGATATATATGTCTAATATGTAAAAATACATTTTTTATGAGTTGTAAAAAGTCTTAATAATTAAAAATTCCAACGTATATAGTAATCACGTATAATTTCAATGTAAATCTAATATGTAATATGAGTATTGTACTACCAGTTGTTTGTGTTAAAAAATAAAACCAAAAACAAAATTAAAGTAAGAATAATGACACGGAGGTGCACAGGTGGAACATCCATGTTGTTTATGTAGTATATGGTGCACTAAGATATTTGAGGAATTCCGTAACTTTGTCCATAGAATAAAAATGCGTTTTCCGTGCAGTAACACTCATGTTGATGTTGCAAATTCACGTTTTGTAACCTCTGAAACGCAATTAATCAAGTTTCAAATGTTACTTGCCAAACACTAAGAATAAATTATTTACATCTTATAATCGTGATAATTAAAAAATCACCATCAAAACGCAACCCCAAACACCCTCTAACTTTGAACATAACTCAATTACTAAAAAAATAAAAGACGTTTTAACCCGTTTAAAGAATCGATAAAAAGTTTTGAATGGTCGGTTGTCAAAAATAAAATTTTATCTAATGATTCTTTTTTCCTTTAAAAAAAAAAAAACATTTTTCTCAATATTTTTTTTTATATTCTTGATTACTTGAAAAAAGGACTTTTCACCTTTTCAAAAAACATTTGACCACCCTTTTTAACTTCTCATAAAGGGTCATTTGCTACACATCTTTTAAAGTGTTCTTCCTTTTTTCAATCTATAAACTAACATTATTTTTCCCTTTTCAAAAAAAAAAGTCCCCTTTTTTAACTCATTTAAACACTAATAAATACTCCCTCCGTACCTATATTATTGTCCACTATTCCATTTTGGGATGTTTCAAATTAATTGTCCAATTCCATAAATAGAAAGGAAAGAAGATATTTCATTGGTGGATCTGGAAAGAGAAGATATTTCATTGGTGGAGAAATAAAGTTAGTGAAATTTTCTAAAACTGTGTGTTTTTTGTTTGATGACAATAAATATGGGACGGAGGGAGTAACATACACTTTAAATTAAAGTTTTTTCCTTTTAAAAAAAACTCGAAAATGTTATTGTCAAACTCTCAGAGTTTAGTTTGTCCATTTACTTTCAAATGGATCTTTTTTTATTATAGTCCTAATTATTATTACGGTATAATTATTTGAAGACAATAATTTGATAGCTTTTCACATTTTTTAAAGGCAATTTGACCACCATTTCTTTTGACTCAACCCAACTATGAAGGAATATTGCTTACTGTCAACCATTTTTTTTTTTTTTCAAAATAGTTTTGTGATCTTGACACTTCAATATTGAAAGTAACATATGGCCTACTTTTTAACTTTATGCAGTAAAGTAATATTTGACTGTAGCCAACTTTTTGACTTCTTTTTTCTTGAAAGGGTATTTGATGCTCTTTTGTCAAGAGTGTGTTTAGACACAAAGCAAGGGTTTTATCTTTTATCCCAACCCTTTACTTCCCCCATCGACGATTTACAGTAAAATATGGTTCAAATAAATGTTAACTTTCTCTCTCTTATCAGTCCTTGAGATAAATGACTAGGGTTTACCCCTGCATCATCTTCGATTGGAGAAGAAGACACTGTTTTATACTTTTCTCACCAATTTGACGGTTTTACACTAATTAAACAGAGAAGTGTTTGAATCAAACAGAACCTGTGATGAATTGTTGCTCTGATTGTTGATTCTCAATGTGCCGTTGCTGCTAACCTTCTGGTAGTCGCCAACCACCGTTGCTGCTCCCTTTGCCGGTAATCGCAGGTGTCTTCGCCATCTCCGCCACCACAGTTTTTGTTGGAAAGTAGTCACAATATATGACTCACATTTAGTAGACAAGTTGTATTTGTCTTTTGTATGGACAAATAAGAATAGTTGTTGCCTACAGTATTAAATTTGGTGTCCGCATGTTTTAAAGTCAAGAAAAGGGGCATGTGGGTTCTACACACATTTCACACGCATGTGTTGAAGATAGAAGGTGGACTATGCATGAAAAAATCTACTATAAATAGATTGTTATGTAGTATGCAGAAGATCATCACAAAATAAGAAAGAAACATACGGAGTAGTTGTTAGGATTTATCAACGGAGTGTGTTTATTTGTGAGGGAGAGTTTTATTCTTGTAAGAAGTGTAAAAGAGTGTACGGAAAACTTAGATTTTATACTAAAATCTAAGGGACTTGGGTTTGGGTTTAACTCATAGTGTACTATTTCTTGTATGGGGTTCTTTTATATTATAAGAATAAAGGAGACTCTTGGGGTGGACGTAGGCAGGGTTTGCCGAACCACGTTAAATCGTCGTGTTATCAGTTACTTTATTTACTTTCTATTATTTCTCGCAAGTTTGTCTCAAACAAATTATATCCTCGCTTCCGCTCGTGTGGGTGCGCTAGGCAAATTGTTATAACATGTGGTATCAGAGCATCCAGGTGTTTCGGATATTTTTTTTTTTTTTTTTTTTGGTGATGACGGGAAATAGCGATATGCATTTTAAGGTGGAGCCTTTTGATGGAACCGGGAATTTCACCTTGTGGCAAGCAAGGGTGAAGGATGTCCTGGTTCAGCAGGGCTTGGCAAAGCCGTTAAAGGGTAAAAAGGACGGCAAGCCAGAAAAGATGACGGATGACGATTGGAATGACATCGAGGAAAGATGTGTCAGTACCATTCGCCTTTCCATCAGTGATAAGATCATTAATAATGTCAGTGGCGAGACAACCGTGACGGGGTTGTGGGTGGCCCTCGAGAAGTTATATCTCGGGAAGAATATGACCACAAAGCTAAACTTGAAGTGTGATCTTTATCGGTTGAAGATGGAGGACGGCGGGAATATAATTGAACACATGAACGTGTTTAATGGTCTGGTGGATCAACTTGCAAAAGTTGAGGTTAATATTGTCATATTAAGGAAGAAGATAAGGCCCTTATTCTTCTTACCTCTCTTCCCAGTTCGTATGATACTTTGGTTACTACTGTTCTTTACGGAAAGGCTACTGTAAAGATGGAGGAGGTATGTGACGATCGCTCCAAATCCATATGGACGAACACGTCATTCATCGATTTCATTGCGAGGTATTTGACCTCTATATGATACGTTTTGTAAACATTGCATTCTTTTGAAAAGACACACCATAAATGAATATTTAAATCAATGGTTTTCGATAGCTGATGATTTCTATATATAGACAATCACCGTAAATAATAGTTTACAATAGTACTTCCGTTGACAATGCAGTCAAAATAAGATACATGGTGATGATTTGGTGAATGCAACGTTTCCTTGAAAAAATATGCCATGTAAGACTCCATGCACATAGCTTGTCTAACATATAAGCAAACAGCGGAAGACTTCTAGGGAACCTGAGAATAAATATGCTAACGAGTGTCAACACAAAGGTTGGTGAGTTCATAGTTTTAATGTTTTGTATAATCTGTACATAAAGGTGGATCACAAGATTTCAGTTGTTTCATCCAGAAACGTTTATCAAAATATTCTACGAAATTGAGCACCCTGATAACTAAACTTTAACGTTATAATAAGTACCCATGTTTTAGCATACATGCAACCAACATGTACAATACACGCAATCCAACGTGTACTAAACTCAAATAGCATACGTCTGTTTTATAGTTCAGGCTAGGGTTTCTATACCTGGAACAGACGGAGATGTCAAGCCCTATGGATCCATATACCACTATTCGCGCCCACCGGTTCTTATAACCAGCAGTTACTAGTTACCAAAGCTAAGAGATTTTCGGTTCAAACTCGGTGTAGAATTTAGTATGTACTTGTATCCATTGCATTTAAAATAAATTGCATGTATTCTCAGCCCAAAAATATATATTGCAAAAGCAATTAAAAAGGGAGCAAATGAAACTCACCTTAGCAGCACATAAAGTCGTTCACCGAAATGTGACCGAAACTCGGAATACCAAATAACCGTAGATCTCAACCTAGAGAACATATGTTGGTCAATAAATGTCTATCAAGCTAGGTCAGGTCATAGTGTATCACAATCCTAATGCTCGAGATCGACATACAAAAGTTATCAAAAGTCATTTCAAAAAGTCAATTTGACTCAATACTATAGTTGAATGATCATGTCAATCGAAATATTTTAACATTTCACATAGTTTCCCAATTCTTGTAAAATTAAACTATAGTTTTTATAAGACTTTAAAATATGATAAAACAATCAGTTTTGACAATTGCTTAACAAGACGAGACGTGCCTTATATAAAAATTCACTTACTCGATTAGTAATATTTAAAAATTCAATTTATCAATCTTATAAACAAGTTATTTAAATATCAATTGCAGATTCAAAAGCAATTTCAATTAATGTTAATCATAATTCAGTTGACCATATCTTTAAATTCGTTCATCGAAATTACGCGATTTCTAAATGAAAAGTTATTGATATTTCGTCAGCTCTCCAAAAACATGCATATCATAAACCTTTTAACAGTAATATATGTATTTAATTCGTGATTCATCATAAACTATTTAATGATGAAATTTAGCATACAAGCATGCATAAACATATATACTCGAGCACTAGACATGGGTACACTATTAATATATAAAAGATAAGATATAAATGCTTACGTATCAATATTGTGATTCAATATTTCAGAAAAGTACGTAGACGCAACGGAGATGATAAACACAAGTTTGACTTACGATAAATACTCCCGAATTATACCCATAACCTCCATAGCTATAACCCATAATTTTCTTAGCTCTATCCTGTTCGAAAAGCATGTTTTGAAATAATTCGCTCATGACTCCGTCGTAGTATTTTATGTATAAATAATAATACGAATACTACTAATAATAATATTAATAATATTATTAATCTTAATAATAATAATAATAATAATAATAATAATAATATTAATAATATTAATAATAATTATTATATAACAGAGGGAGTAAGAAATAGAATATGGGTGTGTGTGTACATCGAGCAAACTGGCCAATTTATAGAATGTTTCTGAATCCTGATTGCCATGCGATCGCATGGGTTTTATGCCTATTTCTGATGCGATCGCATGGCCCCAAAATCCAGCTCACAATTTTTTGTTGTTTTGTTTGTCGACATATTTTTATAATATATATAATTTATATTAATTAATTATATATTATATTATATTCACGTGCATAGTTGACTTTTAATTTTTGGTCCGATGACTCGTACGTTTACGCTCGACTAATGTCTCTGTTCTGGTTTCTCGAATGCATTTTCGTATGCTTAGAAAACTTGTACTTTACGTTTCGTGATCCGTACCTTTTTCAAAATATAATCTTAAATTATCAATAAACTATATTACTCAAAGTATAACTTATACATTTTAGTAATTTGGTCATTTGCTTCTATAAATCAACTCCTCGTTGTTTATTAAAATATATTTAATAATATCGAAACGTTTTACATCTAATTCAATTCTATGCATTATCACATTGTAAAATATATATTTTCGTTTAGAAAAATATAAATTTGTATATAATATTTATTTATCAAACGGAACAATAAATGGGTGTTACTATTGTTTACAAAAATAATTTCGAACCTTAATATATATATATATATATATATATATATATATATATATATATATATATATATATATATATATATATATATATATATATATATATATATATATATATACAATATATAAATACTTTTTCTATACACGTTGCAAGTTATTTATATATCAAATACAGTTAAAAAGGAAAGATTTCTTAAATCAAGGTGGACCTCTCAACAAAGAGTTATCACAATACTTACGGGATTTATAATTGTTGAAATATCTGCTAATCCAATTGTTGGTATCATCTTCTAATTCCGTAGATGAATATATTAAGCATATATTGAGACAAATACGTTTAATCTAAAATATTATGCATTTAATACTTTGTTAACGTTTTCAAGTTATAATATATATATATATATATATATATATATATATATATATATATATATATATATATATATACACACACACACATATATATTCATATCCATTTACATATTCGTTCGTGAATCGTCGAGCATAGTCAAAAGGGTGATTGAATGTATGAACATAGTTCCAAAATTTTCGAGACTCAACATTACAAACTTTGCTTATCGTGTCGGAATCATTTAAAGATTAAAGTTTAAATTTGGTCGAAAATTTTCGGGTTGTCACAAGGTAGTATCGGCACTTTTATCTCAGGATAAAAGACAAAGATCTGATGGCCGTTATGAGCATGAGTTTGTTATGGTTGGTCATGGAAAGGGAGGGTTTGCCAAAAAGAGATCTGGTAATAAAAGTAGGTTCAGATCAAGAGACGGTGTGAAGGGTGTCCAGTGCTTCAAATGTCAAGAGTGGGGTCATTACAAGAAGGATTGTCCACTCTGAAAGAATGATGAAGAATTCTGGGGGTTCATCGGCTGCAGTAGCAGTTAATGAGTCGGTTAATTTAGGAGATGTTCTCACAGTCTCCAAAGGTTCTACTTCTGCTCAAGATGAATGGATTTTAGATTCTGGTTGTACGATGCATGTGTGTTCCAAGAAAGCTTATTTTGATAAGCTAATATTAAAGAAAGTGGGGGTGCTGACTTTAGGTGATGGTTCAACATGTGATGTTGAGGGTGTTGGCATTGTGAAAATAAAATTGTTTCACGGAGCTGCTTACACTTTTGGTGGTGTGGCGTATGCACCAAAGATGTGCAAGAATCTAATTTCCTTAAGTCAGTTGGATTCTCAAGGATACAGCTATTCGGCCGTAGGTGGAGTTATGAAATATCACACGTGGCAGGAAGGTCCTGATGAAGGGAGAGAAGTATTAGGGTTTATATAGTCTGGTGGCAAGTACCAAATGTACTTGTGTCTCGAAGGTTTGGAAAGTGTGCACACGAGAAATTGATCGGGAACATGTGACGACATGTTTGATCAAGTTAGACGATGGTGAGAAGGAAAATCCTACTGAAGATGGAGAGGTGATTCGAGACTCCTCTCCGGAGTCAACTATGTAAGTTGAAGGGGTCAGCTGCACATGTTTATTGGCCGTTTTATTTGAATCAGGTTCAGGACCGAGGTGATTCAAGGTGTGTGCAACGGTGATAACGGAGGCCAATGGTGAAAGTACTAGGTGTTAGTATTTTCGGTGAAGAAGAAAATAAATGTCCGTCAAGGTGGAGATTGTTGGAAAGTAGTCAAAATATATGACTCACATTTAGTAGACAAGTTGTATTTGTCTTTTGTATGGACAAATAAGAATAGTTGTTGCCTACAATATTGAATTTGGTGTCTGCAAGTTTTAAAGTCAAGAAAAGGGGCATGTGGGTTCTACACACATTTCACACGCATGTGTTGAAGATAGAAGGTGGACTATGCATGAGAAAATCTACTATAAATAGATTGTTATGTAGTATGCAGAAGATCATCACAAAATAAGAAAGAAACATACGGAGTAGTTGATAGAATTTATCAACGGAGTGTGTTTATTTGTGATGGAGAGTTTTATTCTTGTAAGGAGTGTAAAAGAGTGTACGGGAAACTTAGATTTTATACTAAAATCTAAGGGGCTTGGGTTTGGGTTTAACTCATAGTGTACTATTTCTTGTACGGGGTTCTTTTATATTATAAGAATAAAGGAGACTTTTGAGGTGGACGTAGTCAGGGTTTGCCGAACCACGTTAAATCGTCGTGTTATCAGTTACTTTATTTACTTTCTATTATTTCTCGCAAGTTTGTCTCAAACAAATTATATCCTCGTTTCCACTCGTGTGGGTGCGCTAGGCAAATTGTTATAACAGTTTTCATCCTAACCGCCACTAACCACCGTGCAAACACCGCAACACAAGATCCTTGACGGCCACTATCTTCAGCCGCCACTGTTTTTTTTATTCTTTTCGGCAGGAAGCAAGCAGCCAAAGTCAGATACAGATGCTATTAAAGCATCACAAATAGTTGCCGAAAAAAGAACCAAACTCCTTGAACAAGATTCTTGATCTTTACTTTGATTATAATAAAGCAAAAAACTTTGTTAAGCTCGATCGCTGCCACTTTTCTAAGGTTCTTCAATGAAACCCTCTGATTATCTAATTTTGTTTTTTTTAAGAGGGTTTGATTTCTCAAATTGAGGTTACCGTTGGTTCGGGTTGTTTTTGACTGAGCTTCCTTAATTTGACACCGTAGCTCAGTTTTGGTAGATGATCGAGTCAAAAAACGAGTATCTTGATCAAAGGATCGATACCGTTAGCTCTGATACCATGTTAAGAATAGATATGCGGAAGTATGTAATTGTTTATTGAGATTGGATTGAATATTTACTAATCTAAGATGATAAATTGGAAAAAGATAAAAGAAAGCAAAAAGCTTTAAGACTACATTTTGTATTAGATTGATTACTTATACAAATGAAAAGGAAATCTATTTATACATATAGCTCTACAACATCTAATTCTATTCAAGGGTATGGTTACAAGCCACTTTTGAAACTACTTTAACTTTTATGGTATGTTGATGTTGAGTGGTATCCGTTGAATGCTTATACCTTTAGCCATCTTGTGACATTCTATAAGTGAAAGTCATGAAGATGATTTTCTTTGATCCATAGTCAAATTACCATACAAGGTGAGGTTCATTTTGTTTCTTTATGTTTTATTTTCTAACACTTCAGTGGTACAGTAAAACCTATTCGCTTGAATATTTATATTTAGTGGCCATATATTGTGTTCTTAAATTGATTTTGTTTAGTTCATAGACCGCATGTCATAGTAGGCGAATAGCTTAGTATGATCCCCCATGTGTGATATCACACTTGACTTTATATTAGAATTGTTAAGTTCCTGGAAAGCTCTTGAAGCTTCACTCAAGATCTCCAACGGTCAAGTAAGAAAGATAAAACTAATATTAATTCATAGTTTCGTAGCATTTATTTTGTTTGTATTTGTATTCGCTATGGTTGATGTAGTAAGTGATAAACCATGTTGTGTGATTCTTGCTGCAAGTTAATGAAATTGTTATGTTATTTCACTTAATAATTAGGGTTTAAGAAACGAGTAAGTCATCACACCATCACATTCCACTCTTCGTTACATTACACATTTAAATATATTGTTATACCCCGCTGTCACATCTCACCGACAATTTAAGTGAAAATTTTTGAAGAGGATTTTTGCGGGAAATTTCGCAAAAAATTCGGCGGGAATTTTTTGCGTCAATGTCATCCATTTAATCATCCCAACCACACTCCATTTCTTTCAAACATCTCTAACCTTATCTCAGTACCCTCTCCTAAAAAATCCACTACAACAATATAATTCATATACATAAGAAAGATATTAACCGTATGTATCACTCACATGATCCCTTAATAAATAGGTTCATCTTGACTCTTTGAGATCAAGTGTAGTAATAATTCAATTAAACTAGCAACATTTTCAATCTTAATAAATGGGTCCGTTTGGGTTCATTCTAAATTTTAAGTGCCTGGGGTGTTTTCTTGGTTGCGGTAGCGATTTTCGGGTAATAGTTCATCCTTTGAGGTTATGGGTTTAGTTGGTGATTATGGATTTTTCGTGTTGGTCTTTTCCGGTTGGTTTGGACGTTTTTAGGTCACGATGTTAGGGGCAGTGATGAGGATCAAAGGATCTGTTGGAAGACAAACGCTCTTCGCAACACAATTAAAAACACAAACGTGTTCCTAATGGATAGATATTCACGTAGAACTAATCTTTACGTAAACAAAAAAGGAGTAGAAACACTCAGTATTTTATTAACACAGATAGATAGCTCCTTCCGTATTACATAGAGGGAGTATATATAATAAAAATAAACAAGACCCGTAATCGCCTAAGACTATAAAACGTGTTAGACTAGGATTGTAGTTACTTTCTAGATTCCAAACTGCTATAATTCAAGTAAACAAATAATTTAAACATAATAAACAAATAAATAGCAAAAATAAATTGATTCTTTGATTTGCCGGCAAGTGAAAATCTGGAATTTAGTCCAACCCATATTTGCTATTTGTTCGGTTCCACATCAGTCTTCCCCACCTGAAAAGAACTCGCCCTCGAGTTCCAATTCAAATAAGACGATATACCTGGATCAAAGATAAACCAATCAATGACAACTCGGTGAACAGTGCAACTCAAATAAAATGATATTCCCGGGTCAAATACAAGCACACCAATTACAACTTCATCATTGCCATTCCAAATAAGTTTGCGACAACCTCTTGAAAAAGTATTGTGTTCTAAAACCCTTCTCCCCTTCATGAAAAGAATTCGAACTCGAGTCCTCAATGCCCGATTTAAACATGAACAAATCTCCTTTATTAATTCTCTTGCTTGCATCTATGAAGTTATTCAAATAAACGTATGATATTTGTTGGGCTCCATAATCTTTTGAAACTGCTACAACTTCACCTTTATCACGCATACTTTCACTACTCGTGGCTACTTTACATACCGATAAATTCTCTTCTTTTAAATTAGAGCCTAACGAGTTTGAATCTTCCTCAACACTACAACAACTGTATCATTCTGCATCCTCTCAAAAATAATTTCTTTTTCTGAATTCAAGGACACATTTTCTGCTTCAACCTGATCTCTTCAACTATTTTATCACGCTTCTCCATACGATATGATTCTGATTTCTTCAATATCGCTATTAATCTTTTCATCGAATCAAAGAACTCTTTCGTATCGAGATTCTCCTTAACGGGTTGACTCTGCTAGTAGAGTTGTGGTTGATACTGCGGTTGATAGTAGACGGGGCGTTGGTGGTATTACGGTAGTTCATATTGATGATATTTGTCATAACCCGACCTTAACCATAAGGACGATTACAATAACATATGATTTCATCGCGAGGTATTGACCTCTATATGCGACATTTTTCAAAAACTGCATTCGTTTTTACAATACAAACCATAGCTTTTATTACAAATACAAGGTTTAAACAACTTAATAATGATTATCGTTTAGCGATAATCTTAGACTTACAAACTTTACATGTGATAATAACAATACGACTTCCAACATATTTTACATTACAAATCCTCCGATATGCAGTTTTATTTTTGACACAAATATGCATACTCAAGATCTTGCTTAAATTCAACATGTTGCAGCGGAAGCTTTTAGTTATCACCTGAGAATAAACATGCTTAAAACGTCAACATAAAGTTGGTGAGATATATGTTTAATGCCGGCAGCGTTATAAATATAGACCACAAGATTTCATATATAAACGTTTTAATAAAAATATTCTAAGTTGTTGAGCACTTGATAACCATACTTAACATTTAATCAACGTCGCATATTCCCTTTTTTATGAAATCTTACTACACCGTACCAAGTGTAGTTACCGAAACGAAGTACTGTGCAACCGTTGAATACTGGTCGTCCAGTCCGGTTGGGGTTGTCAGGCCCGATAGATCTATCAACAGGATTTGCGTTTACAATACCTCATGTAAATAATAGTTACCAAGTTACAGGGAAGTATGCCAGTGGTACAACTCAACGTAGAATATATATTTTTAATCACTTGTGTCCATAACGTAAATCATAAAATGCATGTATTCTCATCCCGAAATATTTAGAGTTTAAAAGTGGGACTATATACTCACTTTTGCCTTGAAGGTATTTATCACGACTTGGTCTCCGATAGATATCACGAACCTAACCATATATATAATATATCAACATATTTTCTTTTTAAGTAATCGTTATATATATATATATATATATATATATATATATATATATATATATATATATATATATATATATATATATATATATATATATATATATATATATATATACTTTTAATATTTTCTTAGTCCGTAGTTAGCAGTCCGATGTTAGTGGTCCACAATTAGTTGCTTAAATAAAATAAATAAAGACCCCATCGTATTCGTATTGATCAGAATTAATCTCGACCCATGGTACCATGTTGTCAAGTGACGTGTTGCGTACATAAAGTACCGTGTTGTCAAATGACGTGTTGCGTACAATCATGAGGTCTTATGATTAATCTTCTCGTGTTGTTTACGGGTGGTCCTGAAATATATAAAATCAAATCATAAGTAAATATATATGAAATATCATATTAATTAGAAATATATGATTAATTTAATTTTTCTCCAAATATTTTCGTAGCTAAACTAGCTTCGGATACTCGATCTTGTTTTAGTCGTAGTTTCTTCATTACAACTCCATTTTTGTTGGTTCAACTTGCCACTTCCTTGGATCGAGTCAAATTTTAAGAATATGAACTGAAAATACCTTAGGTTGTATTTGAAATCACAGGTTATAGGTCAAACTTTGGTAAAACTTATGAAAGTGATCATTTTCCATCAAAAAACAACATTTAATGATCATTTTTCTAAAAATACTTACACTTTGAGTTAAACCATGAAATTTTTATGTGTTAAAATATTCATAAGAAATATCATTTTTCCAGAACATGAACTTCCAATTCAAAGCTTAAGATGGTTTTTAATTATCCAACCCAAAACAGCCCCCGGTTGCACTCTGACGACGTAGATTCAGTTTTTAAGATGTTCTTTGTAAAACCAAGTTATATCTTGTTAAGTTAGCATATCATTATGATATATTACAGGTCTTGAAGTATTTTAAAAGTTAAGTTAGAAGGATCTATTTAGTTTGCAAACAAGTTTGAAATCATTCAAACTATGTTCTTGTTGTTAAAATTTTACAACACAAAATAAGATAGCTATATAAATATGAATCGAATAAGGTTATGAACAAGGTTACTACCTCAAGTTACTTGGACAAAGTTACTGTAAAAGATGAGAAAAATCTTAGAACCAAAAGAGTGGTGGAGTTGGATCAAAAGGTTGGAAGTAAACTTGTATTTTTGGAAGGATTATTGAAGTTTTCTTGTAAGGAATTTATTATGATGATTAAGGCTTGTTTTTGAAGCTAGATCTTCATGGTTATTTGCTGAGATTGTGAAGAACACTTAAGGTTCCTAAGAGTGTGTTTTTGGTTAGAGAAAATGTGTAGTAAAAATGAAATTGAAATGGAGTATAAATGGTGGTGAAAAGATGTATAAATTTGTAATATTGTGCAAAAGTCTTGTAATATGCCAAATTGATTAATCATGCATGCTAAGATCCAAAATTGGCTGACTCATGGCTGCTAATAAAGTGATTGTGATGTGTATATACTAATAGTAAATATGTATAGGAGCTGGGTATGATACGAGTACATATACTCTAGGTATACATGTAGAAATTTTGAGGAAACGGAACGAGAATTCAAATATAGCTATCTTTTGTAAATATACTTATATTGTTTTATGTATATAAGCCCTTTAAAAGTGATTAAATACATATTTATACGATACTTGTATAAGTATTATAGGTTAAAGGTATATATGTCAAATAACGTTACGTATAGTTATCATTTTGAAAACTTAAGTTAGTAGTCTCAAAGTATACTTATAACTTATTGTTATTAGTACACAATAAGATGTTAAACCATTCTTAGATCATGTTAAATATATATAAATACATATATATACACAAACGTATAATTATCGTTTGTTATATAGTTCGTGATATCATCGGTCAAATTGGACGGTCAAACGTTGTGTAAAACTCTTTTTAAAAACATAAATCTCAACAATTTAGATTACTTATCATGTTGGTAAGGTTTAATTTATGTAAATATTAATCTCATAGGTATAAAATGATCGGAAAAATCCGGGTCGTTACAGTACCTACCCGTTAAATAAATTTCGTCCCGAAATTTTAAAATTGTACCTATTTTGCGTTCTCGGGAAACAAATGTGGGTAATTTCGTTTCATCTGATCCTCTCGTTCCCAAGTAAACTCGGGACCCCTTCGAGCATTCCAACGAACCTTAACAATCGGTATGTTGCTCTGCTTGAGTTGTTTAACTTCACGGTCCATGATTTCGACTGGTTCTTCTATGAATTGTAGTTTCTCGTCGACTTGGATTTCTTCAAGAGGAATGGGGAGATCTTCCTTTGCAAGACATTTCTTAAGGTTTGATACGTGAAATGTATTATGTACTCCGGCGAGTTGTTGCGGTAACTCGAGTCGATAAGCTACCGGTCCAATGCGTTCGATGATCTTGAACGGGCCTACATACCTTGGGTTCAGTTTGCCCCTTTTACCGAAACGTATTACACCTTTCCAAGGTGACACCTTTAACATAACCATGTCACCGATCTGAAACTCTAATGGTTTCCTTCGGACATCGGCGTAGCTCTTTTGGCGACTACGGACTGTTTTCAATCTCTCCTTGATTTGTACTATCTTCTCAGTCGTTTCGTGTATGGTCTCGGGACCAGTTAATTGTCGATCTCCTACTTCATTCCAACAGATAGGGGATCTACACTTCCTTCCATACAGTGCTTCGAATGGTGCAGCTTTAATGCTCGCATGATAACTGTTATTATACGAGAATTCTGCTAATGGTAGATATTTATCCCATCCGTTTCCAAAATCGATCACACATGCCCTGAGCATGTCTTTAAGAGTCTGAATTGTTCTTTCACTCTGCCCATCAGTTTGTGGATGATATGCGGTGCTCATATCCAAACGAGTTCCCAGGGCCTCCTGTAGTGATTGCCAAAACTTTGATGTAAATCTACTATCACGATCGGATATAATGGAAATAGGTATTCCATGCCTTGAAACAATTTCCTTTATGTATAATCGTAATAGTTTCTCCATTCTATCCATTTCCTTTATAGGCAAGAAATGTGCAGATTTGGTGAGACGATCAACTATTACCCAAATGGTGTCATAACCCCAGGCAGTCTTAGGTAACTTTGTGATGAAATCCATGGTAATACCGTTCCATTTCCATTCTGGGATTTCTGGTTGTTGAAGTAACCCTGACGGCTTCTGGTGTTCTGCTTTGACTTTGGAACAAGTTAAATGTTCCCCAACATATGTTGCAACGTCTGTCTTCAAATTAGGCCACCAATAATGCGTCTTAAGATCTTGATACATCTTTCCAACTCCAGGATGTATCGAGTATCTTGTCTTATGTGCCTCATTCAATATCAACTTCCTTAATCCACCCAACTTCGATACCCAAATACGGTTTGCAAAATATCGAATTCCGTCTTCCCGCATAACGAGTTGCTTCTCATACTTCTTCATTATTTCATTTCCTATGTTTTCTTTAGTAAGAGCTTCTCGTTGAGCCTCTTTGATTTGTGAGTTGAGATTCATGCGAATTTTTATGTTCATTGCTCGTACTCGAATTGGTTCCCGTTCCTTTCTGCTTAGAGCGTGGCCACTACATTCGCTTTCCCGGGATGATAGCGAATCTCACAATCATAGTCGTTTATCAGCTCGACCCACCTACGTTGCCTCATGTTCAGCTGTTTCTGATCGAAGATATGTTGAAGGCTTTTATGATCGGTAAACACAGTGCATTTAACCCCATATAAGTAGTGTCTCCATATCTTCAATGCAAACACTACTGCTCCCAATTCTAAATCATGCGTCGTATAATCCGTCATTCGGTTCAATCGCGCCATAATCTTCAATAAAAATGAAAAAAAAATAATTATTCACATGGAATATTATAGATGTAGTATGTATTTACAGTACATCGTAGCTTATTAATAATATGAACCAGTTATTATTATAAAAGCCTTTTCTTCTTATTAGCATTTTATAATTATACCTAGGGTAGTACCTACCCGTTAAAGTTCATACTTAATAGCTTAGTACGAAAATCAATTACTATCACCCAAATAATACTCAACCATGGAAAATTATTGCATTTCACACTTCACTATTTTATATATGCTTATCTTACATCAAACATTAAGCAAACCACACTAGTAATATTATACAAAACATTATATGATCCCATGGTTTAAAACAACAGCGCATCATTTAACCCAAAGCGTTTGTGTTCAAAGAAATCGCTTAAAGGTTATCCTGGTTGTCTCCCTGCGTTTTGGCTGAGGAACCGAAGAACTGGATGCCGGGATAGAACTAATAGGAATAGCGGGAATAGGTGTGGAAGTATCTGGTGGAGTTGGTGCCACAACATCCTCTCTAAACTCGGGATTTGGATTTTCCAATTCAGTAGCCTTTCGTTTCTTTCCTCGTTCGAACTTGTCTTTCGTAATTTCCTGTATTTCTTCCTCCTCAGGATCACCTTCCGGTTCCTCTTCAATTGATTCATCCGGAACTTGTGAGTCTTCCCCAAAGGTGTCGTTTTCATCATCGGATAGGTTAATGACTGGAACACCATCTAAAGATTCTGGTTCGGAGTCGCTGAATGTGATAACAAGTTCTAAGCTAGACATCTATCACATAACAACTAGCATGTTAGTATCACATAATATTTACATATTAATTTTTAACCAACAAGGATAAGCAATAGTTTTCTAAATCAAACATGATCAAAGTCCAGACTCACTAATGCATCCTAACAAACTCGATAAGACACACTAATGCAAATTTTCTGGTTCTCTAAGACCAACGCTCCGATACCACATGTCATAACCCGACCTTAACCATAAGGACGATTACAATAACATATGATTCCATCGCGAGGTATTGACCTCTGTATGCGACATTTTTCAAAAACTGCATTCGTTTTTACAATACAAACCATAGCTTTTGTTACAAATACAAGGTTTAAACAACTTAATAATGATTATCGTTTAGCGATAATCTTAGACTTACAAACTTTACATGTGATAATAACAATACGACTTCCAACATATTTTACATTACAAATCCTTCGATATGCAGTTTTATTTTTGACACAAATATGCATACTCAAGATCTTGCTTAAATTCAACATGTTGCAGCGGAAGCTTTTAGTTATCACCTGAGAATAAACATGCTTAAAACGTCAACATAAAGTTGGTGAGATATATGTTTAATGCCGGCAGCGTTATAAATATAGACCACAAGATTTCATATATAAACGTTTTAATAAAAATATTCTAAGTTGTTGAGCACTTGATAACCATACTTAACATTTAATCAACGTCGCATATTCCCTTTATTATGAAATCTTACTACACCGTACCAAGTGTAGTTATCGAAACGAAGTACTGTGCAACCGTTGAATACTGGTCATCCAGTCCGGTTGGGGTTGTCAGGCCCGATAGATCTATCAACAGGATTCGCGTTTACAATACCTCATGTAAATAATAGTTACCAAGTTACATGGAAGTATGCCAGTGGTACAACTCAATGTAGAATATATATTTCTAATCACTTGTGTCCATAACGTAAATCATAAAATGCATGTATTCTCATCCCGAAATATTTAGAGTTTAAAAGTGGGACTATATACTCACTTTTGCCTTGAAGGTATTTATCACGACTTGGTCTCCGATAGATATCACGAACCTAACCATATATATAATATATCAACATATTTTCTTTTTAAGTAATCGATATATATATATATATATATATATATATATATATATATATATATATATATATATATATATATATATATATATATATATATATATATATATATATATATATATATACTTTTAATATTTTCTTAGTCCGTAGTTAGCAGTCCGATGTTAGTGGTCCACAATTAGTTGCTTAAATAAAATAAATAAAGACCCCATCGTATTCGTATTGATCAGAATTAATCTCGACCCATGGTACCATGTTGTCAAGTGACGTGTTGCGTACATAAAGTACCGTGTTGTCAAATGACGTGTTGCGTACAATCATGAGGTCTTATGATTAATCTTCTCGTGTTGTTTACGGGTGGTCCTGAAATATATAAAATCAAATCATAAGTAAATATATATGAAATATCATATTAATTAGAAATATATGATTAATTTAATTTTTCTCCAAATATTTTCGTAGCTAAACTAGCTTCGGATACTCGATCTTGTTTTAGTCGTAGTTTCTTCATTACAACTCCGTTTTTGTTGGTTTAACTTGCCACTTCCTTAGATCGAGTCAAATTTTAAGAATATGAACTGAAAATACCTTAGGTTGTATTTGAAATCACAGGTTATAGGTCAAACTTTGGTAAAACTTATGAAAGTGATCATTTTCCATCATAAAAACAACATTTAATGATCATTTTTCTAAAAATACTTACACTTTGAGTTAAACCATGAAATTTTTATGTGTTAACATATTCATAAGAAATATCATTTTTCCAGAACATGAACTTCCAATTCAAAGCTTAAGATGGTTTTAAATTATCCAACCCAAAACAGCCCCCGGTTGCACTCCGACGACGTAGATTCAGTTTTTAAGATGTTCTTTGTAAAACCAAGTTATATCTTGTTAAGTTAGCATATCATTATGATATATTACAGGTCTTGAAGTATTTTAAAAGTTAAGTTAGAAGGATCTATTTAGTTTGCAAACAAGTTTGAAATCATTCAAACTATGTTCTTGTTGTTAAAATTTTACAACACAAAATAAAATAGCTATATAAATATGAATCGAATAAGGTTATGAACAAGGTTACTACCTCAAGTTACTTGGACAAAGTTACTGTAAAAGATGAGAAAAATCTTAGAACCAAAAGAGTGGTGGAGTTGGATCAAAAGGTTGGAAGTAAACTTGTATTTTTGGAAGGATTATTGAAGTTTTCTTGTAAGGAATTTATTATGATGATTAAGGCTTGTTTTTGAAGCTAGATCTTCATGGTTATTTGCTGAGATTGTGAAGAACACTTAAGGTTCCTAAGAGTGTGTTTTTAGTTAGAGAAAATGTGTAGTAAAAATGAAATTGGAATGGAGTATAAATGGTGGTGAAAAGATGTATAAATTTGTAATATTGTGCAAAAGTCTTGTAATATGCCAAATTGATTAATCATGCATGCTAAGATCCAAAATTGGCTAACTCATGGCTGCTAATAAAGTGATTGTGATGTGTATATACTAATAGTAAATATGTATAGGAGCTGGGTATGATACGAGTACATATACTCTAGGTATACATGTAGAAATTTTGAGGAAACGGAACGAGAATTCAAATATAGCTATCTTTTGTAAATATACTTATATTGTTTAATGTATATAAGCCCTTTAAAAGTGATTAAATACATATTTATACGATACTTGTATAAGTATTATAGGTTAAAGGTATATATGTCAAATAACGTTACGTATAGTTATCATTTTGAAAACTTAAGTTAGTAGTCTCAAAGTATACTTATAACTTATTGTTATTAGTACACAATAAGATGTTAAACCATTCTTAGATCATGTTAAATATATATAAATACATATATATACACAAACGTATAATTATCGTTTGTTATATAGTTCGTGATATCATCGGTCAAATTGGACGGTCAAACGTTGTGTAAAACTCTTTTTAAAAACATAAATCTCAACAATTTAGATTACTTATCATGTTAGTAAGGTTTAATTTATGTAAATATTAATCTCATTGGTATAAAATGATCGGAAAAATATTGTTGTGACTTGATACAAGGTTGTACACGATAAGTAGTTTCTTCTTCAATCCATCGTTGTTTCGCATGCTCGTTGGATTTCGGATCAAAACGTGTAAGTTGGCAGGGACACGCTAACCCTATGTGCCGTAGCACCCACCAATCCCACCCCGAAAGAGACCTGTGCCGGCAAAGTACCTCCTCCCAGGTACCACAGTGACGGCAAGGCGATTTTTACCCCAGCTAGCTAGACCCCCGAAACACTTCACAAATTTCCCCCCGGAGGGAGAAATAATTCCATGCGGGGCGCCCAGACTGAGAATCGAACTTGCGCCTTTCTTCGGATCAAAGCTTCCCCCACTGTGGGCCCAGGGATCAAAGGCATCGGGTACCACTGAGCTATAAGCTCGTTGGTCTCGTTGGATTTGTTAACTATATGTAGCGTGTTCTCAAGTCTTTTGAGGGCGATAGTGAGATCATGATATTTATTACTTTTATCGTCGGCCATCGAAACAAGAAAAGAAAAAAAAATCGTGTTTTTTTCAGATGAACAGTAACCCGACGGATGAACAGTGATTTCTGACAGATGAAACAGTAATATGACGTATGAACAGTACCTTCGATGAATAGTAACTTTTTTTTTATTTTTAAATAGGCTTCAAAATCCAAACGTGGGAGACACCCAACTAATCAGAATTAAGATATGGTGGATAGATTATCAAAAATCCAAACGTGGGAGAAACCCAACTAATTAGAATTATGATAGATTGGATCGATTGCCCCAATACCAATTAATGAGGATCAATGGACCCGTTGGAAGACAAACGCTCTTCGCAACACAGTTAAAAACACAAATGTGTTCCTAATGGATAGATATTCACGTAGAACTAATCTTTATGTAAACAAGAAAGGAGTAGAAACACTCAGTATTTTATTAACACAGATAGATAGCTCCTTCCGTATTACATAGAGGGAGTATATATAATAAAAAAAACAAGACGTTAGAGGTTAGCAATTATCTAGCATGCATGTATATAAATTGTTTTCTATTATTTCAGTTGTGTATCTAAACACATATGTACATATAATCATCTAAATGATTAAATATATTGTTTGAATTTATTCTAGTAATTATCACTTGTAAGTTAGCAAACATAAAAACAGACATGTGATCTACAAGAAAAAGCATAAATAAAGTCATCATACAGATGCTCATGCTCTAATCTCGCAGTTATCTCAAGACACCTATCAATAAAATATATATTTTTGGTAAAACTTTGCCCAATTGTATACTACAAAAGTTGTTACATTTTGTTTGTGCACAAGAAATATCATATGTTAACAAGATAATTTAAGACTGTAAAATGATTTGTATTGATCAGTTTTTGATAAAACTTTGAATTGATACAATTGTGTTATGTTCTATACATTTTACAAGTGTTCTTTTATACACTACAAAATATAACAGCTATTTCTACAATGAGGTATGGCTCCATTTGGCTTTTGGAACCACCTTGTTATAAAAGGAAAAAGGCTGCTTTTGTATGGTGACATGTATCCGTTAGTTTCAGCTGTATCTGTACTCTTGTGATGAACTATAAAAGGAAGTGATGAAGATACCATCTTCTGATCCTAAAGTCAACTTACTATAAAAGGTAAGTTGACTTTCTTTGACTTGTCTTGACTGCATTCTAACACTCCCCCTCAAGTTGAATAGTGGGGTTTCCGATATTCAACTTGCCAAGAACTTCGCTGAAGAGTCTTCCGTTGACTGATTTGGTGAGGATGTCTGCCAATTGGTCTTCTGATCTGACATGTGGTAGAGAAATAATTTCGACATCGGGTTTTTCTCTTATAAAGTGTCTATCCACCTCAACATGTTTTGTTCGGTCATGTTGAACGGGGTTTTCTGAAATAGCGATTGGTGCTTCATTGTCGCACATGATTTGAATAGCTTCTTGTGGTGAAAAACCAATCTCCGTTAGAAGCTTCTTGATCTATAAGGCCTCGACTACTCCTTTGGCTATTCCTCTGAATTCTGATTCGGCACTTGAAAGAGAGACAACCTTTTGTTTCTTACTTCTCCATGCAACTAAATTACCCCCGACAAGTATGAAGAATCTGGATGTAGATTTTCTATCCCCTTTTTCACCAGCCCAACTTGCATCTGTATATATTTGAGTCTTTAGGTGTTCATGTCTTTTAAAAACAACTCCATGATCCGTTGTTTTCTTCAAATATCTGATGATTCTCATTACAGCTTCCATATGGTGAACCTGTGGTTGATGCATGAATTGACTCATAACTCCAACTGCATGTGCTATATCAGGTCGAGTGTGAGCAAGATAGATGAGTTTTTCCACCATCCTTTGGTATTGCCCTTTATCAACAAGATCGGTTTCATCTTCCATATATAGCTTCTGTTTTAGAATCATTGGAGTGTCAGCTGGTTTGCAATCAATCATACCTGTTTCTGCAAGAAAATCAAGAACATACTTATTTTGACAGATAAATATTCCCTGTTGGGATCGTAATACCTCAATCCCCAAAAGGTATTTAAGTCTGCCCAAATCTTTCATTTCAAATTCTTTAAATAAGTTCATTTTTAAGTTAGAAATTTCATCTTTATCATTTCCTGTTATTATCATATCATCAACATAAATTATTAAGCATGTAATTAATTTTCCTCTTCATTTAAAAAAGAGAGTATGATCCGAGTTACTCTGTTTGAAATCATATTTCTTCATAAATAAAGTAAATCTCCCAAACCAAGACCATGGGGATTGTTTTAACCAGTATAAGGATTTCTTAAGTCGACAAGCTTCCCCATTTTTCAAGTTTTCGGAGAATCCTGAAGGAGCTTCCATATAGACTTCTTCTTTTAGTTCACCATGTAGAAAGGCATTCTTCACATCAAATTGCTGAAGTGGCCATTCTTCATTTGCAGCAACTGAGTAAAGAACCCTGATGGTATCAATCTTCGCAACTGGTGAGAAAGTCTCGGAATAATCTATTCCATATGTTTGAGTATATCCCTTGGCAACTAGCCGGGCGTTGTATCTTTTAATGGTACCATCTGGTTTGTATTTTATTGTAAACACCCATCGATTCCCTATTGGTTTTTTATCCTTGAGGTATGACACATTTTTCTCATGTGTCACTTTTCTGGAGCGCTTCCATTTCTTCTTCCATGACCTTCTTCCATTTCTCAGATTTCATGTCTTGATCAACACTTGTTGGGATTTCTTCAGAGTATAAAGCAGAGTTGAATTTATGTGCTTCACTGGATAGGTTTCCTTGTGCAATATTACCCATAGGATACCTTGATCTTTGAGCTTTTCTCTTTGGTGGTACTCCTCTGTTGGTTCTTTGTGGTAGAACATATCTTTTCGTGTTTTCAGTGGGAGTTGAACTGTTTTGTCCTCCTTGTTCATTACTTGAGGAGGTTTCATTTGATTCAATGCTTGGTGATTCGGGATCAGGATTTGGTATTTCAGGGTCAGGATTTGGTGTTTCAGGATCAGGATTTGGTGTTTCAGGATTTGGTATTTCAGTATCAGGATTTGGTGTTTCGGGATCTGGTATTTCAGGATCAGGATTTGGTGTTTGTGTCAGAATGTTATCAGGTTTAGGTATCCTTATCCAATCGAGAGTGTCATTATCCTCTTTCTCCCCCTCACTCGTGAGTTGGGTATCATAAAAATATTCGGTTAATTCCCTTTTTGGTTGTAGTTAAAACATGACGTCTTTTGGGACTATAACACCTATACCCTTTTTGGTTAATTCCATAGCCCACCATGACACATTTTTCCGCACATAGATCTAGTTTGGTACGTTCATTTTTTGCAATGTGGACAAAGACCGAGCACCCAAATATTCGAGGTTCAATGCTAAAAGAGGTCGGAAGAGTATGAAATTGAGAGAGAGTATCTCTCGGACTTTTTGTGCCCAAAACTTTAGTAGGTAGTCGGTTAATCAGGTAGGTAGCGGAAGCAAGAGCTTCGGGCCAAAAATTTTTCGGAACTTTTGATTCAATTAATAAAGCTCTTGTCATTTCTAAGAGTAGTCGATTTTTTTCGTTCGGCTACTTTAACAACCCGTCCTAATCCATCCGAACGAAATCATCAACATTTGGTCCCATTGCGATGATCGACTCCAAGTAATGTCCTTAACATGAGCAAATGCACAACGGAAGACTTAATTCGTACCTGAGAATAACATGCTTTAAAACGTCAACATAAAGTTGGTGAGATATAGGTTTTATGCTAGCAGCGTTATAACTATGGACCACAAGATTTCATATATTTAAACATAATACACTCGCAAGTGTATGTAAAAGTAGTTGAGCACTTGGTAACCATACTTCACATTTAAATCATCGCAGCATATTCTTAAATAATCGCTACACCGTACCAAGTGTAGTATACAGAAACGAAGTACTATGCAACCGTTGAAAATTGGTCGTCCAGCCCGGTTGGGGTTGTCAGGCCCGATAGATCTATCAACAGGATTCGTGTTTACATTCCTCGTGTAAATATTAGCTACCAAGTATAAAGAGATATGCCATGGTACAACTCAACATAAAATTTATTTTTGATCACTTGTGTCCATAACGTAAATCATAAAATGCATGTGTTCTCATCCCAAAATATTTAGAGTTTAAAAGGGACTATATACTCACCATACTGTATTTTGTAGTAAAAATACATATAACATCATTGAACAAGTGTAGGGTTGACCTCGGATTCACGAACCTATATCATTTATATATATATTTATTAAAACATATAATCGTACTGAACACAGTTCATTTATTATATCCTAATTTATATATTCTATATATTTAATTTGCATATGTATTAAAGATGATTAATATTTATATAGTTATATTATTACATCCATATTTATATATATATATAATTGTTTAGTGTTATATTTAAAATCAATAGTTTGTAAGTATTTATATAAATAATATTAGTAGGTTTGATATATATATGATTACGTAAAATATTAATATAGTTATAGTATATTTTATGTGTAAAATATTCATTTGTTTAAAAAGATAGTTTTTTTTATAATAGTAATGATTTAATAATAATAATAATAATAATAATAATAATAATAATAATAATAATAATAATAATAATAATAATAATAATAATAATAACCATAATCTTAATAATGATAATAATACTAAAATGTTAAATTAATAATAATAATAATAACATTAATAATACTTATAACATTAATAATAATAATTATTATAATACTGAATACTTATAATTATGTTAATGATACTAATTATAATTATAATATTAGTATTATTAACAATAACTAATAATAAGATAATAATAATAACAACAATAATAAATAATAATAAAAAATATTAATTAAGAAACTACCTCACATAAATGGGGTTTAAAAAGAAAAGCCACCAACGAGTCTCGAACCCAAGACCTCTCGCATACCGGAACAACTCCCTAACCATAGCTCTAAGTCTGCTTATCTGTTATAACCTCCCTTTTTAAAAATATAAACTGTATATATTCCGGTTTTCCCTTCTTCCCCAATACCAATCGACCAGACTCCTATTTGTTGTATAGACAAGTTCTTAAATCCTAAATATATCAGAAAGTGAAACATAAGCGTATGTCCAAGGTTTATCCAACTTAATCACAAACAAAACTAACAAAATTAATTATGTCGAACCATTAAAATCACGTTTTTGAACTCAAATCGTGATTTCAATTTTTAGGACATTTTAACCAAAAGTTATAACATGAAATAGGTGTTAAATCATCCCTAGAAACTTTCTCCAATGTCAATTAAACTGATAACATTCGATTGAACTCGAATTTTCCTATAAACAAAACGTTTGACTTTTTGTTTTTAAAGTTTGACTCGTAAATTCGAACTTGTTTTTAAGAATTAAAAGCTGAAATTTTAAGGGAAGTTTCATTACAACATTCCTAACAAAACTACGTTAAAGGATTTGGTAATTTTGATTCGTTTTTGAACCTTTTGAAAAATGAAACAAGAACAGAGGTTACGAAGGTGTTCTTCAAAATTGTGGGTTTAATTCGAGTGATTAAGAGCTGTTAAAAGTTTTCTGTGATTAGTAAAGGATAATGTGAGGTAGTATTATGTCATATACAACTGGGATCACTCGTTTTATATGTCAATTAGGTTGACAGAATTTTTAACAGAAAATAAATAAAAAAAAAAAAACATGATGATGTCGATGTGTAACAGACCCTTGGATTATTCTTCTGGCTTTGTTCGTGATTGGTATCAGTTAATGGACAGGATTCCCAATTAAGTACAGTATGAAAGGTATATCTATCTGATTTCGATTCTTATTTTGTACATGATATATATATATATATATATATATATATATATATATATATATATATATATATATATATATATATATATATATTAATATTTAATGATTATAATATTTAAAATTCTAATAGGATTAATAATATAATTATTAGTAATAATATTTATGTTATCAAATAATACTAATATCGATTTTTGGTAACATTATTAATGATCATAATTGTATTATTTTCTAGTTATAATAATGATTATAATAATATTTTATAATAATAATAATTATTAATAATAATGGAAATAATAATATCTTATAATAATAATAATAAAAATTTAATTACTATTTATAATGATATTAACAATTATAACTGTAATCATAATAACATATCAATTATATTAATATTGTTAATACTAATAATATTAATAATGATATAAACTATCTTTTAACTTGTAATTACATATATTATTATTACAATTTATTAATCCTGTAATATTTAATAATCCCATAATATATATAACAATATGTATTGAATATTCAATATCTATTATATGTTTCCACCACTACATATTTAATTATATTTTAGTTAACTAGTAACAAAAATATATTGATTATATATACTAAAACAATAATCTCAGAGTACACCTTTAATACTTTGTTAAATAATAGTTTTTTTTTTTTAAATTATCTTAAGTTATCTTTCATAGTAACTAAATTGCATAATAGTTTAATTTATAATATCCATTATTTTCAAATATACTTATATATATATATATATATATATATATATATATATATATATATATATATATATATATATATATATATATTTATTTATTTATTTATAATTAAAGGTTCGTGAATCGTCGATCACAGTCAAAGGGTAACTTATTATCCGAATATAGATTTCAAACTTTCTAGACTCAACATTACATATTTTGCTTATCGTGTCGGAAACATATAAAGATTTAGGTTTAAATTTGATCGGAAATTTCTGGGTCATTACAGTACCTACCCGTTAAAGAAATTTCGTCCCCGAAATTTGATAGAGGTCGTCATGGATAGCAATAAGAATATTTTCATGACGAGAATGAGATAATAATGGAGTTTTATCTTTATTGGGATATATATAGATAAAACGATTTGATCATGTGAAGCGTACGAGTGAAGCTATCACAAAAGAGTGAAATGAGTAAATATGAAATTGTTTTAACCGATGACGTAGTTATGATTGATTTCCGGGATTTAAGGGATTTAAAGAAAATCTTACGTAATAAGATTTGGTTCTTCGGTGATCAGGATCTTATTTGATTTAATGCGGCAATCTGTTTTGATTTCTCTGTCGGATATTTCACTATAAATCTACTTCCTTCGTTTCTTTACAACTCACACCTTCTATTCTTTTTCCTCGATTCATACTCTTAAAGCAATTGTTAATATGCTTCATCCCATTCTGATTCTTGATATACTCTTAACTTCCATATCTGTCATTCTTCTTTTTCATCTACCACCAGAAGATTCTATTTACTTCTACTATACTCTTGTGTTTATAGTGTTCCTAGTTCTCCCGTGTCTCTATATTGCTATCTGCATCGATATACACGGTTTGTAATTTCGGAGTTATTATCGGGCTTTATATTCTTCATTATTTTTCGGAACTTCATGCTTTCATTTTCTTTTCCCGACTTCAAGTCAAGCGAGTAATGGTCCGAAATTCGTAGGTATGAAATTTGGAATGAACATAGCTAATACTCTAAGAAATAAATGGTAATGGAATGATTTTGATTTGTCAAATTACCAGAGTATCCTGGAAAAGACCGAATCATCAAGAAATATATTTTCTTGATATGTTTAGAGATTAGATAGAATGTAAGAGCCGTGTAACATGGCACATGATGATGGTACTGTGAATCATCACATTCCATTAGAAACTCAACATGATTTACTGTAATATAATGACGTTGATCAAGTGTCATTATATTATACTAATTCATGCATCAGTTCCTAACACTACTTCAAAACATTCATATTTTAAACTCGGAGATTTCAGAATTTAGAAACTAACACAGTTTCTTTTATGTTGTAACGCAGATATTACGGAGAGATAAATGATCTCAGATAAGAATAGTTGTGAAAATATCTCCAGAAATATGGAGAATATGTATAACGGAAAAATATGAAGATATCTTATATTATCTAAGATAAGATGACGATGAAGAATATCATCTGGAGAGGTTTAGAATAAGGAGTAGAGTTCTTACTAACGGTTTCAGCAGGCACTGAATCATTTGGATTCTTTGAAGGCAGATTCAGTCCTTGTGATTTATCCACAACCTCTTTCATACTTTGCTCAATCCGTTTTCCAGTTCCAACACTTCTCTTTTTCTGAGCTTTACCAACACACTGTACTTTATTGTCAACTTTTGACTGTTAAAGTCGTTTACAGTTTTTGCTGCTTCATCAGCATTTCAAGAACTAGTTCACAGTTCAGGGTGTTTTTCAGAAACTTCACATTTGAAGTATGTAATTCTTAGGGATAGACGTTATAGGTATAACTGGAGAAATTTTGCGAGATTTTCAAAATACTGACTGCGGATTCCGCCATAGAGATGACGAGTTGCTGATACATCTACTAATGATGTCGTGGAATATAAAAGGTTCTCCAGTAACGACGGCGAAAGGATAACGTATATATATCGAGGTTATGATAAGACTAGCCTTACTAAGAAGTCGGAGTTAACTTGCTGAAGCTGTGACAAAATTGACTACTTTGAAGAAGAATCGTAAGGTTGTTTTTGCTAATAAATGGTAAAGAATTCGATGCGGTACGTGTTAAGCTATGACTTTGGGTTCGAGAGTTTTTCAAGTGCATAATTATATGCAAAGATCTCTTCTTCCGTAGATGAAGTGCAGTTGGTTCAATTTCTCGATTGAGGTGTTTTCAAGAATCATGAAAGATTTGAACGCGAATTGTAACTGTCGAGGTATAAATGTGGTTTAAGATGAAATCAAGTGGCAAACTTGAAGACTTGTTTAGTTTCATATGTTATAATCGATATTTTAATTCATTTTAATTGTCCAAAGTTAGCAGTCCAATTGTCCAATGGTCCAATAGTCCAATGATTCATATGCAGTTATATATATAATATTCGAATTAATTAATACGTATCGTGACCCGTGTACCGGTCTCAGTATTGATCACAACTCAAACCATATATATATTTTGAAATCAACTCCAACCCTGTATAGCCAACTCCAACATTCACATATAGAGTGTCTACGGTTGTTCCGAAATATATATATAGATGGGTCGATATGATAGGTCGAAACCTTGTATACGTGTCCCGTTATTTAAAGTGCGTAAAATAAATAAATATATATCATGACCCGTGTACAACGTATTGTCTCAGAATTAATCCGACGTATTGTGTACACGTGTCCCGATTTAAAGTACGTAAAAGTAAATAACAGAAATAAA